>NC_063201.1:17429086-17454086 GCF_017589495.1 Alosa alosa
CACACACACACACATGTACACTCATACACCAGTAGAAGAAATGATGAACTGCATTGTCTGGAGAGCCAACGATGCAACGAAGATGTCTTCTCCACTTTTGTCCAGACAAAATACTAGTGAGCACTGTTTTGCTCACTAGTATTGTTCCAATATCCACTTTTTTATACCAGTCTCACTCTCTCCTTCTATACCCCCTCTCTCTTTCTAGCTCTCACTGTCCTGTCTCCTTGTCTGTAATAAAGGCCATTGCCCTGGACACTGGCTGGCGATGAGGTAGCAGTGTGCGCTTGCATAGACAGCAGTGGTGGGTAGAGATCTTTCCAGACTTATCAGCACTCTGCAGGGGACACGGGGGGGATATTAAAAAGCAAAGGAGAGAGAGGAAGGTAGAGATGCGTGTGTGTGTGTGTGTGTGTGTGTGTGTGTGTGTGTGTTTTGGGGGCTAAGAAAGCTTCTTTGCAAACTAAGCAAATCAGAGAGAAGGATAGAGAGATAGAGCAAGGGAGAGATTGAATGAAAAACTGTGAGAAATGTGAAGAAATTGAGAGGAGCGAGAGAGGGATAGAGAGATTTGGAGAAGAAAGTAATAAAGAAAGCGAGAGTGCTGCTTATCAGGCAGTTCATCCATCTGTGCATGGATCCTCCCTAGCCCGCAGAAGCTTGTTCTGATATCAGTGGACTCGCCGGGCTGGGCAGTGCTGGACGGTCAGAGAGGTCCACCGGACTGGAAGCCGGTAGCCATAATCAGGGCTGGAAGTGACCAGATGGCCCAGTCTCTAGCCTAGCTGGAACAGACATCAGTGACCGATGGTCTGGCAGCGCAATGGTGAAGGGTATGCCAGAGAACTTGGGGTAGGGAGTGTGTGTGTGTGTGTCAGTGTTTGTGTGTGTGTGTGTGACCTTTCACCCTTTCTTTCTTTCTTTCTTTCTTTCTTTTTCTTTCTTTCTTTCTCTCTCTCTCTCTCTCTCTTTCTCTTTTTCTGTGAGATTGTGACCAGATCCTTTTGAGTCTGTGTGTGTGTGTGTGTGTGTGTGTGTGTGTGTGTGTGTGTGTGTTTTGAGCTTCTCTCCGAAGTTCATTCCTCCTGGAGAATGAGCTTAAGAGGCCTTTCTCTCTGTGCCCAGACACTCAGGAGTCCTTGCATACCAAGCATTGTGAAGCATAAACATACTGTTTATACTGTGTGTGTGTGTGTGTGTGTGTGTGTGTGTGTGTGTGTGTATGTGTGTGTGTGTGTGCTTTTGCTTGTGCCTTTGCAGGGCAGCCACTGTGCATTTATAGTATCACAGCACTATAGCATAATTTATACATTGCGGCTGCCCTGCCTGCATTGAAATTCCATCTAGCTAAGCTATGTACACACAGGGCCTTGTAAATGGAAGGGTGTGCATCCCATGCCCCATAAAAAAGATGCCCATCAATCCACACCTGCTTTTCTAATGACTTATTAGATATACATGGCTACGGATAGGTCTGTTGTATAACGGATGGACTTGAAGGTCCATTTGGACTGATGAGTTGGAGTGTTTTATGGAATCACCTGATGATGTGCACCATGAAGTCAGCGACTGTTGGCTGGATGCAGTGGTCAGTGGTTTGGTGAAGCGGGGTGTTATGGTGCTACACAAGCCAAGACCATTAGACTTTTATGTTTATGTGTGCAGATCTTATCGGGGGGTGGATGATCACAGAGGGCTTCCACTGTTCTGTGTTTGAGATAAATGTTTTTTCTCTCTATCTCCCTCTCTCTCTCTCTCCCTCTCTGTCTCTCTCTTTCTCTCACTCACACACACACACACACACACACACACACACACACACACACACACACTGTGTAGTTAAGCCGCAGGGAGGCTTGGAGCATAGAACAGAGATATAACATCTCTCTACATGTCCCTTTACATGAGGACTCGAGGACTCACTGGGACAACGTCACTCAAGTCCCTGAGCGAGTGGGCGTGCGTTCCCTAGGTATCGTCAAACAAGACCTTCCAAGCGTGTCGGTGGAAATGCGGCATATTCACAGGACAGAGCCTATGGCAGCATATGGCAGAGTTTGATCCATGCTGAGCATGCAGATTCTGCTCATATAAAATTAATGATGGTGTTATTGACGGTATGGTTCGAAATTTGATCTCCCATTGCATGGGGTTGGACTTGTCCATTCTCAGTTGAGGATATGAGTTGTCAGCAGCTCACAGTGGAGGACGTAGCCTTAGCGCCAAGCTCTCATCATAGAGGTCAGGACTTGACCTCTCAGTCAGACGTCAGTGTGCTGTTGACTTTAAGACAGGCCTAAGGTCAGCACTGAAGCCTGCGCTAGCATTAATATAGAGCTAGCCTTAGCATTGAGCTAGTGTCTGTCCTCTAGATCTGGCATGAAAGTGGGCCTCATGCTTCAGTGGCTCTCTGTGCTGGACTTGGGGTGTGTGAAGGATGATCCAAGCTTGTCCCTCTCCATATGTATGTGTGTGCTGGCTGTCCCTTTTCAAGCTGTTTTTCTCCGTTTTGAGCCACACACACACACACACACACACACACACACACACACACACACACACACACACACACACACACACACCACAAGCTCGTAACCAGCTAAAATGCATTACCAAGGTGTGTGTGTGTGTGTGTGTGTGTGTTTGAGTGTGTGTGTGTTCATTAAATACCTTGCTGTCAGGGGCAACAACAAAATGCCCTTTTGACAACAACCTGATATTGACACAAAGAGCCCATCAGTGGTTCAAGTCAGGCTCTTGGTTGTGCCATTTATAGCTGTCTCTTACCCTCCCAGGTTGGCTTTTATCTCCCTGCTACTTATATCTTACCAGGAAAAAAAGCAACATGCTTCAAACGGTTGTCTCTTGATGGACATAACGCTGGAAAGTGAAGTGCTTTACCCCCCTGGCCCCCGGCCCACCACCACCATCACCCATCCACGTCCTCCCATATTAATGAACCCATCTGGGCGGCGAGACTTGCAGTGCTCTCCTCTGGCTCCTTGAGCAGGCAGTGGGAAGATTGCTTCTCCTGTGCTCCCCACTCCTGCCCTCCACTACTCTCTTCCTCCTCCTCTCTCTCTCTTTCTCTCTCTCTCTCTCTCTCTCTCTCTCTCTCTCTCTCTCTCCCTGCCCAGGCCCGCATAATGAACAGGCAGTCTGCACATTAAAAGCAGCTCCATGCATCACTGTCTGTTTGTGTTTGTCTGGGAGCCTTTTCCCGTCGGATAGAGTACCCCCTGAACTACGCAATGAAGGCGCCGCCATATCTCTGAAGGCAGACAGAGCACTTTCCCATAAACAGGCCCTGAACTCACCTCAGTGGGGGTTTTGTGAGTGCTAAAAAAACATTTATATTCACAGTAGATGTTCGGAAGTGGCCATAATAGTCTTGTTTTATGAATAAAAAAGTCTAGAATAGACGTGTTTATGGTTAAATGAGGATAGCATGCTGTCCATATTCATCATGCCAGTTAAGGAGAGTTGCATTTGGGTTTGAATCCTGTTATGACAACTGGCTTTTCAGTGGTTTAGACAGAGAGAGAGAATTTAATTCAATTTTCAAAAACTCTTTATTACAATCTTAAAAATACATCAAGATCAACTTGACACTGTACTCAAAAAGTAAAAGTTAGGAAAGTTAATTAAAGTAATGTGCAATCTGTAGCTTGTCATTCTCAACAACACACATCACGCTGTTGTAGCACCATTTTTCCTCAAAAACATCAAGAATCTTCATAGATTTATAAAAATGAAAATCAATCAACATACGACACCTTACAAGAAAAGAAAACACCATTAGGATATCAACATCTACATCCTGCTCAACTTTCCTTTTACGACTAACATATATTGCCATCTTTGCTTGCCCAAGCAGAAAGTTTAGGAGCTGACACTTGAAGCGATGCTTTTGTACATATTTTAAATCTCCGAAGAGAAACTTTCATCAAACTTAAAGAAAAGTGTCATCAATATAGCAAAAAGAGGTCTGAGCCTCTGGCAGTGCATAAAGGCATGGAAAACAGTCTCCCTTACAGAACAAAACATGATCAGACATTGGATTTAAAACAGAAATAAAAGCATTCACTGCTACTGCACCATGCAGAATACGCCATTGTAGATCGCCAGCTTTTTTAGTTAATGGTGACTTGTACAACCCTCACCATTGTGGTTTGACATCATTTTCAACCTGCAAAACTTCACGCCAGGGTGTATCCACCCTCTTGTCCAGAGACCTTTAATTAGGGAGAGAACACACAGTTTATACAATGATTTATTAGTTGCAGCTGTAGGACCCAGGAAAACTAAACTATCTGGGAGTAAGTAGCAACCAGTGCAACCTGTTAAATCTGGAAGTAGAGTAAGTCTGGGAAAGGGGTCATGGCAGTCAGGACTACACTCCCCCCCAAAAAAATTATCTCCAAGCAATTGCATCTCCTCCCCAGTTAGGAGAGACCGCCATTTCCCAAGTAGCTGATCAACTATCCTAATGGACCTCACACCTAAGTGTTGAGCTAAAGTATGGCTATTACTGAAATCAGGACCAGCAAACTATACTAGATCCCCAAGGGTTGTAACTCCAGAGCTGATAAGCTTAGAAGTAGGTACCAGGGATAAATCCTGGCTCACATCAAGAACCGAACCATGAATCAGAGGCTCCTTCAACAACCAGAACAATGAACTTGTCTGTCGTGGGCATTGTGTTATAAATAGAGACCAGACTTTAACCCTTAGAACCCGATTGACGCAAAGTGCGTCAAAAAACACACCCTTTCTTCTCTGTTACATTGTTCACACTGTTCATCGCAAACGAGATGAAACCTTTATTGCATGACAGAGAAGAAGTGGGGCTTTCCAAAGAGACTACGCGACTTGTCTGTAATGATCAAGTATGAAAATTATGAAATTAAATCAAATTGCATCATATTTACAGTCTATACTTTTCTCGCTCACCTGCACCCATTAATCTCATTTGAATTACTCGCGAACCCATGATCGCATAAATATGGCAAGCATATCAGATGAAAGAGGAGAAACAGGGCCATTGGTATCATGGACATCGATCTTTCTGGCTTATAAAAACAGACGAAGTGACTGCAAAATATTAACGTCATGTACACAAACCAACCCTGCACACCCATTACTCTCGTTTGAATTACTCGCGGACCCGTGATCGGATAGGCCACGCATGTCAGATGAAAGAGGAGACACAGAGCTATCATTTGATGCCAAATACATCCTTCTGGGTTATAAAACAGACGAAGTGACAGCAAAATAATAACTTCATATAGCTGGACTTACCCCACGTTTTTGTCTGTTTTTGTGGCAAAGCATGTTTATAATCCAACGCTATCGTGTGTTTCTCTATGGCAAAACATGTTCATAATCCGGTTTTGAGATCCTAGCAAATTCCTGCATGGCATCCAATTCAAGGCTCACATTGCATCCCAATTTGTTCAACAAAGAAACACCTTTTTTGCCTTTACTTTGTTCATGGCAATGCAGTAAAAAGTTGAGAATCATCATGAGTGCATACACCATAGTCACACATGCTAACAGGCAAACTTGGGTCAAGTCAGGTCAGATCAGTTCGTGTCACAGATATGGAGCGCAGAATGGTCATTTTTCATTGCTAAATAAAAAAATGGCATTTATTTCCGTAAATCACACACCACATATTTCTGTAAATTGCTCAGCCCCAGAGTATCCCTCCAACATGGCAATTATATTGCCCGTTTCAGGACAGTCTGCCCTACACACACATGAAATGCATGTAGAGCTATGAGCTTGCTGTGGTGAGATACAGGTCAAAATATAATATTTTTTTATAATATGATTTTTATATTTTAATTCTTTAAAAATCAAAATAAAATCAATGCTAGTACTAATACATGAAATGATGGCAGATCTGGATAGCCTAGACTCGCCTAGGCTGAAAAAAACAATATATACAATATGTGTGTGTGGCACTTACAATGACCAAAATAAATCCTTATGAATAAAGGTAGTGAAAATGCCCTAAAAACAGCTTAGGGTTCTAAGGGTTAAACAGATTCTTATAAAATGCAGAAAGCAAATTAAGATTCATTCTTTTGGATTAAACCAGAACAAAGGCCTATCTAATCCCAACCCTTCAAAATGCTGTAAAATACAACAGGCTGCAGCTTTCCAGCGGATGTCAGTGTTTCCCATACATTGACCTATTTGTGGCGGCCCACCACAATATCAACATTGACCACCACACAATGATTTTCCAGGTTGTACTAAATTGTGCTTAAAGCTGATTAGCATCATAATCATGCTGCGCTAAATTTGTTAAAAACTGTTGCATTCAAGTTAATTCTGCAAACCTACCACCACAAATAGAATTCAATTCTGTGGTAAACACTGGTATGTTGACTGATCCTGTGAGAAGACGCTGCACAAACTGCAGACGGAAGGCAGCAGTTCGACTCTGTAGATCAATAAGTCCATGTCCACCATCTTCCTTAGGCAGATATAAAACACTCTGAGGTACCCAATGTAGGTTGTCCCAGAAAAAATCAACCAGGACTGACTGAATCTTCGGTAGCAGGTTTGAAGGAGGGTCCACACATGCCAGCCGATGCCAAAGAGAGGATGCAACCAGGTTGTTAATAATAAGAACACACCCCCTGTATGAAGTAAAACTGAAAAGAAATTTACATTTCTCCAGACGACCTTTAACTTTTTCAATTACCCCCTCAAAATTATTTTGAATAAAAACATCATCACCTAAGAAAACACCCAGGTATTTAAACCCGAAACTCCCACTGGTCAGGAGACCCCATGCAGACAGGAGACATAGACATACTATAGAGAGAGAGAGAGAGAGAGAGAAAAGAAACTTGATAGAGATATGCAGGCAGTAATTTCAAGAGAGAGCACTTCAGACAGGAAATGTATCAAAGAGGGGTACAATATAAGTCAAAGGGAGAACAGAGAGTCTTCTCTAGGCTTGAAGATATGATGATTGTAATCTAATTGATTCAGAGGCAGACACAGAGACAGATTTCTCCATGTGTTAGCGTGAAGAGCAGGGGCTGAGCACACACCCTTGAGGGGCCCCCCCGTGCTCAGGGTCAGAGTGCTTGAAGTGTTGTCCCCGACACGTAGAAGTCTCCAATCCCAGCTTGTCCAGTTTGCTGGATGAGTTGATGGTGATGATTGAACTCATTTTTATGAGGAATGTTCAGCAGAGAGGTGTTGTTCACAGTCCTACTGCAGTGCTCATCGTGTCTTTAGGATAAATGTGTCCCGCTGTGGCTGGTCTCCTGATAGGTCAGATAGAGTGACTGAGGTGCTGTGATGCTTAATTTTACCCCTGAGTCTCTGAGTGGGTTAAGAGCAGACTCTCAATTAGGCCATGCTTAAGGAAGTTGTCATCTAAGTGCTCATGCCTCTAAGAGTTCCTCTCAGTCAGCCCAAGCCAGATTCAACAATCCCATAATTAACCACTAGTCTGCTGATTGAACTGCAGCCATGTATGTGAACATGTAGACTGTCTAACCTACTGTGTGTGCGTGCGTGCATCTAATACAGATACAGAGAGAGAGAGAGAGAGAGAGAGAGAGAGAGCGTTTGAGCATGAGGTTTTGAGATGTTATTGTCTGCACGAGTCAACTGGATATTTGGTTGTTTGATTTTATCACCTTTGCAGAAGAATAGCTTAGCTGGCTGAATTAAGATGAGTGATGTCCCCTCGCCAGGCCATCCCGGCAGAGAGGGGGAAGGATCAACGCGAAACAAGGGAAATAAAATCCATTACGCTTCTTTTAGGGGGACATATTTCAGCTCAGCACTGCTGCTGGTGTGACATGAGTTATTAGTATCAGAGTCTGTTAATAAATTAAAGCGTTGCTTTGGCGCGAGGGATGTTTTCCTTATCTGTGCGAGCGTGGCATCTTGAGCTGTTGCTTGTAAAATCATAATTCATCAGGCCCTTGTGTTTATAGTGAAGGTGAGACGGGGATGCAGTGTTGGCCACTTTAGCTCTCGTTAATGAAGCAGCACTGTTGTTTTATGGTTTGCATGCAAGCGGTGGAGTGTTGGCCACTGCAGGATGGATGGACGGGTTTTGCCCGTCACTATGCACCGACTAGCAGAACAGCCTACAGAGGAAACAGGGCTTCTAGTGTAACGCACACCACATGGGGTGCTTGCAATACTGGCTTCATCTTAGGAGTGCCACAGAGGGAAAATCAGTGCTCTCTTGTTGTTAATCATATATATTTAGGGCCCGAGCACCGAAGGACGCAAGGCCCCATTGTTTTTGTAAGGATTATTATTATTCTGGTTAGGGATTTGTCTGCCGTACTTGTCCTTTTTTGAGGTGGTTAACATGGGCGAAAAGTCTTGGAATTTGGCACAAACATCAGGTGTCACACAAAGCAGGTATGTACAAGAGTTTGACCCCAGGCGTGGCCCAGGGACTCGCTAGCGCCCCCTTAGGTGACTGATGCCGTGGTTGGCATATACTTTCAGCTAGACACACCAAATTTGGTAGGTGTGTGTATCTCCCCAAAATGAACAACTTTCGTATGTGCAATGCATTAGCCATGCCCAACAGTAAGTGAGGTAATTGGGATTTTGTGCGTTGTGGACATGATAAATTTTAACATACTCCTCCTAGACGGTTGATCCAATTCATGTCAAAGTTTGTATACATGATGCCAATATGCTTCTGATTCTAAATTGTGAAGCTTCTTTTGATATGTGCTAATTTGACAAAATGGCAAAACTATGAATTTTAATACCCTTCCACATAAACAATAAATGTGTCTTAATTCACAATGCATGGCTTGAAATGCTTTACATTTCACAGGTTATTGAATACCATGATAATGATGATATTCACAAGCCCATAATCCATATTTGCCATAGTGTCACTCATTGGCAACAGAAAGAATGACAAGAACACTGATGTCACATGATAGATTTGAACGTACTCCTAGACAGTTTGTTAGATTCATGTGAAACTTGGCAAATATGATGGCAAGACGATGCTGATGTAAAATTGCGAAGGGTTTTTTGATATATTGTAATATGTTATGGTTATAATATCTTGCACATAAACAGGAAATGTGTCATAAAGTCAAAGTGCATTGAATGAACAGTCTGAAACTTCTCAGGTTAATAGATATTATGATGAGAATATCCAGAAACCTAATTTGCCTGCCTGGCATAGCACCACCACCTGGCCGAACAGAAATGTTTCAGAAATGGGCAATGCCTTAACTAATTTATTTGAAACTTAGGTATAAAATATTGGAAATCATTATTGTGATGATATTCACATGTGTAATTCAGATGACTAGTATAGCGCCACCATCTGGCCAAGCATGAAATGTGCCAGAATTGTTCTATGCTTTGAATGAATGGTCTGAAACTTAACAGGTTAATATATATGATTATGATGATATCCAGCCACCCAATGGGCCTGTCTGGCATAGTTACACCACCTGGCCAAGCAGGAAATGTGCCAGAAATTGTTAATGCCTCAACTGATTAATCTGAAACTTTACAAAATGTGAGATATCATTATTGTGATGATATTCACATGTATCACAAACACACAAGCACACACAGAGATGTACACACACACACTTACAGAATCTGACACACTAAAAAGACATTGTTATTAACATGACCAGTCAAAAACACATGAGTCTCTCACTACACACCACACACTCTCTCTCTCACGCACACACACACACACACACACACACACACACACACACACACACACACACACAAACACATACAAGAACACTGACCTGCCTATACATTGCAAACATAGGAAAGATCTGCACACATACACATGCATGAAATGGGAAATACACAATGAAATGGGAAATGGGCAATACCTTGATCTGAAACTTTACAAAATATTAAATATCATTTTTGTGATGATATTCACATGTGTAATTTCCATGCCTAACATAGCGCCACCATCTGGCCAACCAAAAAGTGTGTATCAGAAATGTTCTTTGCTTAAAATGAATGGTTTGAATAATATATATTATGATTATGAAGACACCCAATGGGCCTGCCTTGCATTGCGCCCCCACCTGGCCAAGCAAGTAAATGTGCAAGAAAACAACATGCAAAAACAAATAGCACAAGCATCAATTCAATTCAATTTATTCATATTTATAGTGTAATATCACCATTGCCATGGTCTCAAAACACTTTAAACAATAAAAATTAAAAAAATATATAAAAAAAAAATAAATAAATTATACATTAAAATTGTATAGTGAAATAAAACAATTGGAATAAAAACATGAATGAATAAATAAGTAAGACAAAACATACAATAAACAACAATAAAAACTGTATGAGACAGTAAAGCTAGTACATATTCCCTGCTAAATATTAACAATAAAGCAGCAAAGTCAGTGAAGCAAGGGTGATCAAAGAGCTAATGGTTGACCAAAATGTTGGGAAAAAGAGAAAGGTTTTTAGTCTAGTTTTAAAACAGTCCACAGAGCCCGCTTCTCTGACATGTAAAGGGAGGCTATTCCAAAGTGTAGGTGCACGATAGGCAAATGACCTGTGTCCAGCTGATTTCTTGTTTACAGATGGAACAATCAGATGGCCAGCACTCATAGAGCGCAAATGCATGTGATGGTGTTAGGGCTTAAGGAGCTTGCTCAGGTAAACAGGTGCAAGATTACGCAAGGCTTTGTATGTTAAAAGAAGAATTTTAAAATCGGATCTAGCTTGTATTGGCAACCAGTGAAGAGAAGCTAGGTGTAATGTGACTGTATTTCTTCACTTTCATTAAGACTCTAGCTGCAGTCTGAACAAGTTGGAGGCTCCGTGTTGTACTTGCTGGGAGACCAGAGAATAAGGCATTGCAATAATCAAGTAGGAAGTTCTTACACATCCATTTCTTAATCTCAGTCAGACATGTTTGTAATTTCAATTGTGTAGAATTGTCATTTTGCAGCACAGGAACATACAATTGAGTATCATCAGCATAACAGTGAAAGTTCACACCAAACCTGTTAATTATGGTGCCTAGTGGTAGCATATAAATGGAAAATAGCATAGGGCCAAGTACAGACCCCTGAGTTACACCGAATTTTACATCACACTGAGTTGGTGTTGTTGAAGGTTACACACTGGGTTCTGTTTGATAGATAAGAGTAAAACCTAGAAAGGACTGACCCTTTGATTCCAATGAGATTTTCAAGACGCCTAAGGAGTATACTATGATCAATCGTGTCAAAGGCTGCACTCAATAATAGCAGGAGGGATACTTGGCCAGCATCACTTGCAAGTAATAAGTCACTAGTGACTCTAGTCAAAGTCGTCTCTTTTGCTATTTGCGCTCCAACTTTCTGCAGGTCCTTTTCAGCACACGAGTGTTTGCTGTGAACCAAGGCACTGATTTTGTGCGAGTGCGCTTTGATGACGTCAGGGGAGCAGCGCAGTCGATCGCCTGGGTCAGTGCAGTGTTTAGATTGTCTGTTAACTCATCAAGAGATGATGCATTTGAACAACAAGAGACTAGAATGTTAGGCAGCCACTCGGCTAATAAACGCTTGGCGTTATTGTCAATGCGGCGAAAGTTATGGATATCGGGGCGGTGATCCTTTCATGGCATGTGAACAGGGACAGTAAAGGAGACGCATGCATGATCCAATATGTACATTTCACAAACACACCACGTCAGTGCTTTGTTGGATTCTGAAATGTCACGGGTTGCGGGCCGCAGGTGCTCGGGCCTGCCATTGCCGCTTGCAGCTATTTTAGTATGATTGTGATTGTACACCGAAGTAAATTACCCGCTGCTTCTGACTGGAATAAACTGGTCTGCTTTATTTTGAGGTTGATGTGATGGGGATGGTGCTGTGAAAATCTGCTGTTACTATTGGGCTTTGTTGGCTAGGTTTAATGTACTCATTATAAATGAAGGTACATAAAGGCTCACGTTTTATGATCCTTTTAGGATCCTAGAAGGTACTTCTGCAAATGTTGTTGTATTGCATGTGGAATGTATTGGTGCTTTGTAGGCCTACTTAATTGTGTAGTTATGTTGTTTGAAGAGCCATAGAATACATTGTGTAGCTAAAAAGCCTGTAGAATTCTGTAGAATTAGGCGTGGGGAAGATTCCATCCATCTAGACCACTGACTACATGGACATAGTGGTTCTATTCAGTGTATGTTCTATAGAATTGAAGCCACTGTTCCGCCTCCATCTTACTGCGTTCAGTTCTATACAGTCAATGATCTAGACCAGGGGTTTTCAACCGGTGGTCCGCAGCCCCCTGGTGGTCTGCGGCGTCATTGCAGGTGGTCCGTGACATGCATTCCAGCATGTGTAATTTCACAATTAATAACTTTTTTCCATCATTATTTTTTCCAAACCATTTCCAGAATTGTTGCGCATTGGTGTGAATACTGAACTTATTGAAAATATCTAAAATACTATAGTACTAAACTGACACAGGATATGTTAGCTTTGTAGGCTTACGTAACAGTCTATCCTGTGCTTTGATAATGATGTGTTTTGCGTCCCCAACATCACACACGCACATTCATAAGGTAGACTACAGTCTGCGCGATATAGACCAGCTCGGATGGAGTTCACGTTATGTTTCGTTGAAAAGAAGCTTAATAGTTTCGTGAAATTTGGAGAAGAGTGGAGCTGTTAACTAACATTTCTAACTAAGGTGAAGTTAGCTAGTCAGTACCAGCATGGAACGAATTAGTGAATTAGTGAAACACACTCAGCACACAGTAAACACACAGTGAGGTGAAGCACACACTAATCCCGGCGCAGTGAGCTACCTGCAACAACAGCGGCGCTCGGGGAGCAGTGAGGGGTTAGGTGCCTTGCTCAAGGGCACTTCAGCCGTGCCTACTGGTCGGGGTTCGAACTGGCAAGCCTCCGGTTACAAGTCCGAAGCGCTAACCAGTAGGCCATGGCTGCCCCATAAACTCTCGTCATATGGAAACACACATTACAGTTTCTTGAGTAGCCTATACAGATTTTGCGTGATGTCACAGACAGCCTCTAATGAGAAAGAGTGCTGTGAGGTGTGTTTTACCCTTTCCAACTATACCTCTGTGAGAGCGGTTTTTCCACACTGGCATATCTAAATTTAAAGGAATTATCCGGAGTAAAATGCACTTTAGATCAATTAACGGATGATTGGGAGTACATACGTTGAGTTGACATCAAAATCATGTCATTTGGATGTGTTTTGAAAAAATTTCGATTTTACCGTTTTTAGTCAAAACTCGTTAGCCTGGAAGTGACCAGGGCAAGTCATTTTGCCGCTACAAAACGCTATTTTTATACCTCTTCTACAGTTCCAAACAACATTACACTTACGTGGTAGTGAGTAGAGGGTCCCTAAAAGCCAAACCCGAAGTATCCCGAGGTCTTTATGTGGTCGGATAGAGAGTCCAGAATGAATTTCATCAAGCCAGTACCTTTCCGAAATGTTGCTGCTGCAGCTGGCGCCTTTAGGGGAAAGTCCGAGTCGCCCGAAAGTGGGAGTAACACGCTCTGGAAATTCACAATTTCGTCGCCGTTTAAAAAAAAAAAAAAACATAGTCCAGTCCATACAACTTCATTTCAATTTCGAAAGAAATATTGGACTATGTTTTTTTGGACTATGTAATAGTGTTTTGTAGCGGCGAAATGACTTGCCCTGGTCACTTCCAGGCTAATGAGTTTTGACTCATAACGGTAAAATCGAACTTTCTCAAAACACATCCGAATGACATGATTTTGATGTCAACTCAACGTATGTACTCCCAATCATCTGTAAATTGATCTAAAGTGCATTTTACTCCGGATAATTCCTTTAAGGGCAAGGCTGGAACCCCCCCCCACACACACACACACACAATAGTGGTCCGTGGATTACTTGTTAGTCAGGATGGTAGTCCCTGGCACAGAACCAGTTGAAAACCCCTGATCTAGACAACCTCAACCAGAGAGCCAACTTGTGCGATCAGCACCTGTGCAAATGAGAAGCCAGCCTCATAGTGAACCAGTGAACCCTTCCTCCGTAAAAACAAGCTTGGGAGAAATTGTCACCCAGAGAGAGCTGTACAGAAATGAAATGTGAAGCCTGACAGCCTGATCCATGTCTTTGTCTGCTCACGAGGTCGTGGCCTAAGTTTATTTTTATTTGCCAGTTGCTGACTTATATACTTATTTCCTTATGACTTATATACTTATTTCCTTATGTATTTTTTCTCTTTCTTCCCAGATGTGTGTGTGTGTGTGTGTGTGTGTGTGTGTGTGTGTGTGTGTGTGTGTGTGTGTGTCTGTGTGTGTGTGTGTGTGTGTGTTGGGGGTGTTAAAGTGTACGTGTGGGTGGGTGGATGGCTGGATGTGACGGCTCTGACACCTCCACAAGTTCAAAGTGGGGCTCAAAGTGTTTGATGTGCCAGGCGGAGGCAGAGTGTCATGCAGGAGCCACCTGCCGAACGCCAAGCCGACAGGTCGTGGTTGGGGCCCTGCCTTCTGGGAAAGTCATTACCAATCAATCCCCGCTCTTTAAGATGCTTTCCCTTTAATTATTTGCCTTGGAGTTGGAAACAGGCGTCAAAGATCACCATTAAAAAGTTTGTGTGTGTGTGTGTGTGTGTGTGTGTATGCCTGTCTTTTGAAGTGCTTACCTCAGGAATGGTGCACAGAGGCGCTGTGTGTGATGTGATGTTTGCCGTTCTGAAATGTGAAAATCTGAAATGTCCTTTTCCCAGCTCTCTCATCCAACTTTCTGTCCCTTGGCCTGCCTCCCTGACTGCAAGTCACACTTCTCCTCACTAACACTGAGGTTGGATCTCTCTATCTCCCTATCTCTATCTCTCTCTCTCTCTCTCTTTCTTTTCCTCTCTCTCTGTCTTTAGCAGATTTGATACATTTAAATACAGGACTCATGACTCAAAGCGTATTAAGCATTCACTGACTCTTTTCTTTTGGAAATCAAAGAGTCCCAGAACTCGGCCTTATGCTTTTTTGAAGAGGAACAAGCCATTAGCTTCAGAGCTCCTGGGGCCTATCCAACCCCATCTAACCTTCAGCCTAACTCTCCGCACACACTCTAATCTCCTAAATCAACACACATGTGCCGTGATGGAAGGCACTTCTGAAGCACAAGGCGCTCTTTGTCCACGGCCGTGTGAAGTTGCTGAGGAGATATCTGTCTTTAAAATTGTCCCTAATAAGCGTCAACGCTGCTCTTTGTCCTAGGGCAGCACGCTCAAATTGGCAATTTCTCGCTGACAAATGACTCCTCCACCCATCCTCACAACCCCGGCTCCCACCACCTAGAGTCACACTTTTTCATATCCCTATCTCCCCTTTCTCTCTCTCTCTCTCTCTCTCTCTCTCTCTCTCTTTTCTTTCTTTCTTTCTGTAGCTACAAATCAAGCTCTCTCCTCTCGTTAGTGTTACTTATGTGCTGCATGTAGCATTTCTGTTTCATGCAGAATGGGAGAGGGAGACCGAGAGAATCATGGAGAAAGAGGGGAAGGAAGAAAGCTGAGAGAAAGAGAGAGAAGGGAAATGGAGAAAGAGTTATTTCATGAGTCAAAACAATGAGCCACATTCTCACCCGTGGTCTGCTAATTGCTACCTGTCAGCCTCATTCAAATCACAGGTCACTTGTGGCACATTTGCTCAGTGGTCCATCATGGTACACCACGCCACATACTGCAACAGTGTAATTGTCAGTACAAGCTTGTCTGTACACTTTGGCCATTCAGTTCTTGGCTGGTGCCACCCTGGCTACCCCTGGGTGCTCTCTGCCCACTCCCCCTGCCACGCTGTGCCCGCTTGCGGTTGGGGTCTGCCAACAGTCCGTGCCATGCTGGCCAGTTGGCATTGTATGGGCAGTGGGGATTAAATACACACACACACACACACACACACACACACACACACACAGAGAAGGCACTGTGTTTACCACCCACACTGTGTGGCACCTCTCCTTGGCGCTGACAACAGACGTGACGTGCCTGAGGGCATTTTGAGGGACTCTTGAGGAGCAGACACACACACACACACACACACATGCACACACAAACACATGCACACACAAGCTGTGAGCAGGGACGCCGATAACGAGGGTAAGCATTTGCCCGGAGGAGAAAGATGCATAATAATCATATCAAAGGCATAAAAAAATAAAAGGCTGGAAATAAAACTCCCTCATCAGTTGCTACTGCCCGATACTATCATGCCTCCTAATCGCTTTCCGAAGCGTGGCCTATTAGGGGGATGCTGAAGGAGACACAAGCTCCTCCACGGGCCTCTGTGGCGGTCCCTGTAACCCCCTCCCCCTCCTGTGTCTGCTGCTTGGCCCCCGTCTGTGGCTTTCTCTGGGCCAGAGTCAGGGCTGTGTGACCTCAAGGTGTGTGGCTGGTGTGGTATGTGAATTAGAGCCGGTTACACAAAGATAGATTTTCACTATGTCTTCCATAGAACAATTAGTCAGACCTGAGATAAAAATCAAAATTCATCTGTTGCACAAGTCAGATTCACAGGACTATGGTACAATGAATTCTGGGTAAATAAAGATATTTTTCAAAGCCAAACAAGTAGCCAATTTCAACCTCTCAGCTCTGTTTACTCCAGCATAACGTGTTTGTCTTTTGGAAGAATTCAGCAGAACTTACAAGAACACTTTAATTTGGACATTTCCATGGGAGAAATAATGCATCAGTAAACAGTGTTAATCTTCAGTCTGGCTGTGGATAGTTTCCTTGTGCAAAACAACTGACTCATAGTGTTTTCACTGTTGCATGTGTCTAGTTGTTTACTGCTCTGTAACCCCCCATAACCAAAGCACAAATTGGAAGCCATGATTTCTTCTTCTTTTGTTGTTAGGTGCTACTGTTCAGCAGGTGTTACTGATTGTTTCCATAGTAACGTACCTCTTAGGTCTGACACCTGGGGGTAAGGTGTCTATTTGTTTTGTCACTCTTTATATCTGTGACGTGCGTTAGACTGATCAAGTACATGGGCAAAATGAAAACTTATTTAACGCTACATAGCAGGCTCAAAGATATTTGTGAGAGCAGCTCCTGGTGTGTAGGATGGTGTGATGACATGGTTTGCACATGGGTGTGAAGGTGAACAGAGCTCTGAGCTCTGTCCCTGAACTGGGCCTATTCTATCCATACTCTCGGCTGCCATGAACCTTTCATGTAGTCCTGTAAGCCCAGACTCTGTTCTGTCAGGAGAGACAAGGGGCCTTGTGATACTACTGGGATACGATTGTGGGTTAGAAAAGGGTTTGGCCTGCAGGGAGGAAAGCAGGCATAAACACAACTTCACATGCAGACATACACACACACACAAGCACGCGGGCATGCCACTTAACACACGTATACACATATACACACGTCTACACAAACACTGAAAGAAGGATTTGAGTCATGTCTCAAAGACACACGCACACACACGCACACACACACACACACACACACAAACACACACACACACACACACAGACACACATACAGTACACACACAAAGGGGTACAGACAGACACCCACATGTTCCCACACACAAATTGAGAATAAGAACATAAAGATGTGCGCGGGTGTGTGTGCGTGCGTGTGTGTGTGTGTGTGTCTGTCTGTGTGTGTGTGTGTGTGTGTGTGTGTGTGTGTGTGTGTGTGTGTGTGTGCGTGTGTGTGTGTGTGTGTGTGTCTGTCTGTCTGTGTGTGTGTGTGTGTGTAAGTGTGTGTGTGCGTGTGTCTTGTGTGTCTGTGTGTGTGAGACATTACTCAAATCCTTCTTTCAGTGTTTGGATTACTTTCCTCCCCTTATCCTTGACCAGGAGATAAGAGAGACAATGAGGGAATTTAATCTGCAGGATTAGAGCTAAATCTGAGATTGTGTGCATCCCATGCACACTAAGTACTGTATGGATGACGCAGAATGTCTTATACGCATATGCAAATATGTGTCAACACACACACACACACACACACACACACACACACACACACACACACACACACAGTGTTCATATAGACTCTCAGACAAATGCAAAACATGGCTCATTAATGTATGCTAATTGAAGGAAGTGAGTACCCCAGAAAGTTATGCAGTAAAGACTGTTTTTACTAGGGCTGTCAATCGATTAAAAAAATTGTATCTAATTAATTACATACTCTGTGATTAATTAATCTAAATTAATCGCATATATAAGTTTTGCTGTGAAAGTATTTTACATTTTTAAATTCAAATAAATCATTGAATAATCAGCATTAGTGACATTAAAGTTCAAAAACTCTTTTATTATTAATTTAATAATGGCCATAATAATCTATGATATGACCTTATATGCTGAGGAAATAAATTCAAAAGTACTTCGGGAAGAAGTTGTTTTTCACATACAAGGTATTTCAGGCCACAGATATAATCATGGGGACACAATGAAAATAAATTAACATTTCCCTCAATGTCAACACTATTTCTTTGCATTGATGTGCGACTTTAGAGTTGATGAACTCCGGTGATATGCAAATTCCTTGCTGCAGACATTGCAGAGGACTTTATTTTAATCAACATTTTATTTTTATCAACACCATCAGGCCGTTGTTTAAAAGTAAATGTTCCAATCAATGATCTGTAGTCAGCACATTTTCTTCTCTCTCCTTCATTTTACAGTCTAATGGTTACTGACTACAACGGCTCGGGGTCAAAGTTCATACGAAATCGATTAAACTGCGTTATTTTTTTTAATCAGTTATTTTTTTTTCAAATGAATTAATCGAAATGAATTAGTTATTTTGACAGCCCTAGTTTTTACTGCACAAGTGTAAGCTGGATAAGAAGGATTTGACGGCAATCCACCGAGAGCCTGTGTAATTCTCATTAGGCCTCTTTTCACATAATTACAGCTAAGTCACATAAAATCATCGTCAATATTCACAATCCAAATATCGCCACCATTGTAATGTACTGAAGCAATCATACCGCTTTCTTCTGTTTTATCCATGTCAGATTCCTAATTAGTGGATTTGAAGAAATTTGGGGAGTTCATTTTAACTCCACTGTTGCATTTTTATCCATATTTTGAGCCTGTCCTATTGTATACATCTACAAACACTGCCTGATCTTATGTCATTGTTATTTGTTTGTTGTTAAGTGTTTATGCTACATGTCACTGTGGGACCTACTGTACATCATGTGTATACTGTAGTTAGAGTTTTAGCAAACTGTGCAAAAGAAATATTGAGTGTGATTCTTCTTTGTGTGCATACTGACTCATTCCCTAATTCTCTCTATACTAACTGCTGCCTGTGCAATGTGTGTGTGTGTGTGCGTGTGCGTGTGTGTGTATCTCTCTGTCTTACTCGGATAAAAGCGCCTGCTAAATTAATAAAAATGTAAATCTGTCATATTCAGACAGAATGTCGCGCTGTCTTCGTACAGTACATCGACCTCTCTGTAAGTGTGTGGCTCTTATTTTCCGCTCACCTAACCCGTCCCTTTTAACCTCCACTGGATATGCTGCGGCCCCTCGGAACCCTGGGCAGCTGGGTGTGTGGCCAGGTGATGGAGAGGGCAGGTGGGCTGACGCGTGGGTGGGCAGGTGGCCGATGGCCCCTGATGGCATGGTTGAGGAGGGGAGAGGATGGAATGATTTATAGCCTGTAGAGTGGGCAGCCTTGTTTTGGGAGAGGCTTTGTTTCTCTAATCAGCAGCAGGGTTGGACAGAGCTGGCCATGACACACATACGCACACACACACACACACACACACACACACACACACACACAGCCTCCTGCCTGCCCCAGGCCAGCTGGACTCCCAGAATCCCACTGGCACTTTATCCTAATGGAGAGGAAATGGAGTTCAGTCCAGACTCTGTGTGTTCATGCTTTCAGTGTATTTGTGTGTGTGTCTATGTTTGTTTCCTTTACAGAGAATACTTTATGCTACTGTATCCTATGCAGTGTATGAAAGATGTGAATATGGTGTATGATAGTATGTGTTTATTTGTCAATTATTCAGTTAGATATGTCTGCATAGTTATAGGTGAATGTGTGTGTGTGTGTGTATGTGTGTGTGTGTGTGTGTGTGTGTGTGTGTGTGTGTGTGTGTGTGTGTGTGTGTGTGTGTGTGTGTGTGTGTGTCTGAGTGTGTGTTGCACTGATGCTGTAGTTCCCCTGCCAAAGGTCCTCTATGCTGCAAGTTAAGACAAAGAGCCTCATTAATGGGCCTCAGCTCAGGCTGCCATGCTGATCCAGAAGATGACTCATTACCCATGATCCTCTCTGACCTCCACAGATCAAAGTGATGAGATATGCTCATGGCATAAACATTGGAATTGGAGAGAGAGAGAGAGAGAGATGAGGTATATGTGGCCCAAAAGATAAGGGTAGAAGCTTGAATAGTAATGGAATTGTTTTACACTTGATAGATCCAAGACAAGATTCAAGTCATTACAGAGACATGTACAGCAAATAAGAGTGTTGCTTATTATTCTAATCCATGTAGCATGTAGCATGGCAATCCTCACATGAATTATAGGGATGTCTCAGTAGGGACCGCTGTTCAGAGATGCATACTGCCTAAGTCCTGTGCTGACTGAGTGCTACAATAACAGGCCTTTGTTTTATCCCAGCTGATCTCAGCACTGAATATTACACTGGTGAACCCACTGCAGAAATGCACTGTGGTTGTGCCTTTGGATGTGTAATCAGTAGCATAGTATAAGGCCATGAGCAATTAATTTGACAAGCAATAGACATATGTCAAATATCAGTATCAGATTGGTCCTCTCTCTCTTTCTCTCTCACACACACACACACACACACACACACACACACACACACACACACACACATGAGCCAAGAGCTATTTATCCATCCCCAGACCTACTTTTAGCACTCTCAAGTTAGAGAGTGGCTGTAGCACCAGTAATATCTTCTCTGAGGTCACCCTGTATCCTCAAAGGTGTACAGTTCCCTACAGTTCACCTTGCCTCCAATAGCCTGCTCCTGACCCTGCATGGGTGGACATCTGTGTGGAGGTCCAGCAGGACTGTTTCATTACCCATGAATGAAAACCCTGCATACACTTGTGCACATTTAAATGTATACACACACACAAACACACACAAATAAAAACTGTGCCATTACACATCCAGGAAACAAATAAGACTTTTAGTGTATATGTGTCTGCATGTGTGTTTGTGTGTGTGTGTGTGTGTGTGTGTGTGTGTGTGTTCACCTTGTAAAGCTGTACCATTTGCAGTGCTAGCTACTTTAACATCTCCTGCTAGCATACTGGTGCCTTGAGCTCCATCTTGTGAAGAGAGGTCTCTCCTAGTTGCTGTTGTTCATGTTGGACATGGGAGGAGTGCAAAGACAACTGATCTCAGATCAGTGAACGTGCCTCCCGTCTGTTCTGTGGAAGTTACACACTGTGTGCTCCGCAGGCGCTTGTGAGAGTTAGTTTCTGACTTCTGACAGTGAGAGTCCTTCAAATTTTAATGCAGCATCTTAGAGGGAGAATGGCTGAGAGAGAAGAGAGTGAGAAAGAGAGAGAGAGAGAGAGAGAGAGAGAGAGAGAGAGAGAGAGAATGAAAGAATCAAGATACCAAGGGAGAGGGAGGATGAGAGTAAAGTAGATTGAGAGAGCGAGAGAAAGAAGTGAAAAGAGAGAGAGAGATAAAGGAAGGTGAGAGAGAGGTGACGAAGGATGTCTGGAATTTACATCAAAGTCGTTAAGTGGCATTGTGCATTGTGGGAGCACTTGTCAGGACAGGCAAAGTGTGTGTTCAGCAGTTGTGCGTGATTAAAGAAGTTCTAAAGTTCTAAACAGCTCGCTTTCTGCTGAGCTGAGAGAATTGCCATTGCCTTGGGAAGACAGACAGACAGACACACACACACACACACACACACACACACACACATTTGCATTCCTCTCTCTCATGTGCCATTCTTATCTTCTAAGCCTGTGTATTGCTGAGACAGATCTAGTTAATGTGCACATACTGCCTATATTTGTTGGAAACAGAGTTAGATTTATGTAATAGCATCCAAAAAAAAAGCGCCTGGTTCTTTAGTTTTGTGTTCAGGGGTCAGGTTTTGTACTGGGGTTTGAGGCGGGCTGACTGCTTTCTCCCTTTGGTACTGGCTCAGAAGTGAAATGGCTTGCTTTTAATGTCAATGGAGGTGTGTTCAAAGTGTGAGTCATATTAGAGACCCCCAGGTTACCTCCAATGGATGGATTGATGTGCATGATGTGGAGGGAGACCAGAGCAGGCAAGCAGCCATCCGATCCTGCAGCCATTTCACAGACCCGTTTGCCAGACTGGGGGTACAAAGCGACGAAGACGAGGGATGAGGGGTAGTGGGGGGGTGACTGCATGTCTGTATATACAGTATGTTAGATGTATGTGTAGGCCTGGAGAGTCGCTCCGCCTACCGTATCACAATCTTAGTGCCTCAGTCCGCAGGATTGTCAAAGCGATAACACAGCTTATGTCTACAGTCTATGGAGACAGCCTTGGTCATGTCCCAGACAGAGTCCACAATCAGCAGGTGATCGGAATAGAACAACCCCCATGTTAACAGGCAGCACAATTTCTTCAATTGGAAGTTTAATCGGAATGACAAAAAAAACTGTCCATGTAAGCGTGGCTAGTGTAATCTACCTGTGTTTCTCTGTTGAGAAGAATAAAAAGTGAGGTGCAGAAGGTTTTTTTTTATGTGTGTGCTTGAGTGTGCTTGCGTATGCAAGTAAACTCATGGTTGTGTGTGTGTGTGTGTGTGTGTGTGTGTGTGTGTGTGCACATACCAGGGTAGATTTATGGAGCTTTTTACCAGTACACAAGTGATTTTGATTATTTCATATGATGATGCATGATGATGATGTATTAATCATTTTAACTTCATATTTTCATATAACAGATTTACATTCCACAATAGCACAGTATGGCCTGAGGGCCACAACTGAATTCAAAAAGTGAATGCATTACTTCTTAAAAATTATATTTGTTTCACTTTGTCCTATTATTGTACAATGTAGCTTTGAGGCAACAAATTACAAAAGTACACAAATAGTACAAATTGTGTCAAATTGTAAGCAGAAAACAAAAACACTACACCTATTTTTTTTCACAAGGCTATCATAATGTGTAGCATAGAGTGTTAAATGAGCAGGAATAGAGTCTGTCAGAGGAGAGGGGGACAGAAGGAGAGCAGAGATAATGACAAGCTTTGCGAGCTCTACAAAACACTCTGTTGGGCATACTGGCAGAAGAAGACAGGAAAGGAGAAAGACAGAGAGGATGTGGAAGAACAAGATGACTGGCGGAGGGGTGTTGACAAAGAAAGAACAAAAGAGAGAAAGAGAGGGAGAGAGAGAGAGGAAAAGAGAAAGGTGATGTTGAAGCTGAGGATGCAGATAATGGCAGAGCAGATGCAGACAGAGGAATCCAGACAGTAATTGAAACAGACAGAGGGAGAGATAGAGAGACAGAGGGTGATAAAGGGAAACAGAGAGAGTGAGATAACATTGCCTGAAAAGACTGATGTATGAGCTAACACTAGCTTAAAAAGCTATAAAAGTGGATGGCAGTAGCTATGGCAATACAGCTATGTGCTAACAAGTGACTAGCAGTTGAGGAAATTCGCTTAAACTTAATATACTGTTGCAAGTTCGCTTGAGTATAAACTATCCACTTTAACGAATGTCAGTAAGGCTTTGGCCGCTCTGACGTGGTAGCATTCTACGTTGCTTGTCGTTTGCCGCTGAACCGCGTCATAGCTCATTAGCATAACGTTGACCAAATTTCAACTTTCTGCTTGATGCTCAAGACGGCACGCAGACGGATTTGCCACTTCTTGCAGCTGAGAGAAGCCGGCTTCCTTTGAAAATTAATGACTTCCTGTATCATTTGCAGCTCATGTCAGCGGCGGTGTGTACTTCTCTGGTGTCACACTAGAAGAACAATACTCTGACAGTTCTAGAATCTTCCATTGTGGTGGTGTGGGATGATCTGGTGTGGGATGATCCTGCAAGCCTCTCATTCACTGGTTAGAGACCTGCCTCGCCATGCTGGTTGTCATAGGTGAAGAGGTAGAGATAGGTGGATACAGGTGGAGATTCTTTCAGAAATGTGGGGTGATGTTCTCAAGGTTAGTCTCAGTTGAATGGGCATCCTATCGGATATCTCTTTTTTATTTTGCAGTGCAGGACAGGACCCACAGACAGACACTCAAGCAGACAGGCAAGCAGACAGCAGGGGATTGTGGGAATTGTTTCTGAGGCTGCTCGCTGGTGTTGGAAAAACCTATGATCCGTGAAACACAGGGAGCCAATGCCTTGCTGATGTAGCGCACATAAAGACAGAAAGGGGGTGTGTCTGTGTGTGTGTTTGTGTGTGTGTCTGTGTGTGTGTGTGTAAGAGAGAGAGAGAGAGAGAGTGTGTGTGTGTGTGTGTGTTTGTCTGTCATCTGTGTGTGTGTGTGTGTAAGAGAGAGAGAGAGAGAGTGTGTGTGTGTGTGTGTCTGTCATCTGTGTGTGTGTGTGTGTGTGTGTGTGTGTGTGTGTGTGTGTGTGTGTGTGTGTATGTTTGTGTTGTCTGTCATCTCTTCCACATCTGCCACAGCCTCCCACAGGCCTCCTCCAGCCATGTGTCCTAATGGGGCTTGTCACGGGCTCACTGGCCATGTTTTTGTGTCCGTGTGTGTGTGTGTGTGTCACAGGCTCACTGGCCATGTGTGTGTGTCTATGTGTGTGTGTGTGTCACAGGCTCACTGGCCATGTGTGTGTCTGTGTGTGTGTGTCATGGCCATGGCTGGTTCCATTTGCGGCAACCCCCCAGGGAGCTTGTTCTCCTGAGACCCCAATTGGGCTTTTGCCATCTGACCAGCTGAAGGTCCTGCAGGTCCTCTGCCTTGTAGTGTTGTTGGACCAAATGGTAATCGAGATGTGGCCAAGATCACAGGGACATGGCCGAAGAAAACTGGCTACAA
>NC_063201.1:17456586-17466586 GCF_017589495.1 Alosa alosa
CATGGCCACCGTTAACAAAATTCAGCTGGCGCTCTCGCCGCCTTTCTTAGCTTCACAGCTGGGAGGACGGAGCGGGATATAGCGCCGGCATTTACCTACAGAAAGCGGCTTATGTATGGATTATATGAGAGGAGAGTGTGTTTAGATTAAAGAGGGAGCGCCTCAGCGGTCCTCTGAAAGGACATGCTGTGGATAACACTGTGTTTGATACATAACAAAGTCAGTCCACCACAATAAAAGGCAATAACTTAAATCACATAATCCAACACACAGATTGGATTACAATATAATATGCTCGACTGTTGTGAAATATTTGTATAGCCTACATCATTTTGTTATGTGTTGATACAATATCATAGCATCATAACTGAGTTGATACTTGCTAAAATGTAATAACATTCTACTTAGACTTCTTTAGTCCTTCATTACTTCTGTCCAGGCTCTGTATTACTGCAAAGAAAAACTCATGACACTGTAGACAATAGACAGATATGGACTAGGTCAATGTCAACTACACCATATGGATTACTCTCCCAGAGCAGTTAATGGCTTTGATGTTCCAATTTCACCAGGACGGGCATTAGTTAGTGAGCGCTAAAGCTGTTAGCAACGTCTCCGTTTCTCCTGCCAGTGAGGAGTGGGTTGCCATGGCATGGACTCCCATTGAAATCCCGGTGCTAAAACACTTACTGCCACTGGCGCTGCCACCTCGGCCCCTGTTAGCCGCTAATAGAGGCATGTTTTTCCCATCTGAGGTCATTAATATTTATCATTAAAGCCATGACTCACTGAGATGAGAACTCAGTCCTGAACTCTTTTTCTTTTTATATCCTTTTTCACTCCATCATCTCACTCTGAATAGAGGGGTGAATTAACAGGGCTGATGGAGAATAGCAACTGAAAAAAGCCATTAGTAGAAAATGACATAATACATCTTGGCCTTTTTGGATTTGGTTTCTGGCTGTAATGTTAGGTTTAAATCAACTTTATAGGTGAGGCTATCTTATCATATGCCAGCACTTACTGGCTGTCTTGATAAGGTAAAGTGGTGATTCAGATTCAGTCTCTGGATACAGTACCTCAGCCAATATTGCAACTCTCTCTCTCTGACATTTTCACACAATCTATTGCTTGAAGAAATTGAAAACTGTAGGTTATGGGAGGTTGCTGATGAAAAGATAAAGGAGAACCCTGAGTTTGTGTTTAGTTTATCATAGTGCCACCACCGGGTCAGCATCTGGACAATTTTGTTAATGGGATGTTCTTTAACCAAGTCGTGTTAGTTCAGTCGAAATCAGTCATTATATTCCTTTTATCTCTAGCGGAACAGGAAGAGTTGTGCTACTAACACCAACACCACTGGGTCCACTTGTGCACACATACCGACATTAACCTTGAGCTGTGGGTCAAAGTATTGGCTACAACATGAAAGAGCATGTATTAACTCATTCATTCATTTGAGCACACCTACTGATCAAAATGTGTGGCCTTACTTCAGGAACTCTTGTAGTATGAAGCGAGTGCGTACTTCATGAATGTATGCGTACCCTCAGTTGATTACTTCCCTTGGTTATCATGGCTGTTCTGGGGCAGTCGTGGCCTTGGAACCGAAGGGTTGCCGGTTCGACCCCTGACCAGTAGGAACGGCTGAAGCACTCTTTCTCATGAGCGGCTGTCTGTGACAAAATCTGTATAGGCTACTCAAGAAACTATAATGTGTGTCTCCATATGACCTGAGTTTATGGGGCAGCCGTGGCCTACTGGTTAGCACTTCGGACTTGTAACCGGAGGGTTGCCAGAACCCTGACCAGTAGGCACGGCCTCACTGCTCCCCGAGCGCTGCTGTAGCAAGGCAGCTCACTGCTCCGGGCTAGTGTGTGCTTCACTTCACTGTGTGCTCTGTGTGTTCACTAATTCACGGATGGGATAAATGCAGAGACCAAATTCCTTGTATACACATGTACTGTATACTTGGCCTAGAAACCTGATTTACATTTTACTCCCTGGCGTGGGAGGGATACGCAGACTGTCCATTCTCCCCTGTGGGCACTCTCGGCTCAGGAGAGGTCGTCTGGGAAGACTGGGGCGATAATGGCTGCCTGGTTTGTTTTTGATTTACTGTAGTGGATGGTTGGAGTGCTGTGCAAGGAACATATTGAAGGTATTGCAATATTGCAACATATTGGGTTTTTTCTGGGGTTTTTTTTCCTTTCCCTTTTTAAAACACCCTCCCACGTGAATATGTGGATATTGCAGATGCACACACACAAACACACACACACACACACACACACTCACATACACACTGTGACATACACACAGAGAGGCTTCATGATGATGTTGATGTGTTGATGCTAGATAGCATTGCTGTGCGTTACTGATGTCTTGTCTAAAGATAGATATTGCTTTGAGGTTTTTTTTTCTTCCCTTCCTTGAAGGATCAGACAGTGTGTTTGCTCATTAAGGGAGAACACAGTTCTGGTTGTTCCTTTAATGGGATGCGTTTGCTCATCGTTTAGCTGTCATTGACAAGATCAAGCCCATTAATACAGCATCTTTCTCTCCTGCCAGGACGCCATTGAAACATATCGTCTGCATGGGTTTCTAGTTGTTCTAGCACCTTCTTTTGAGTGCACCTTGTGCTCCATATTGATTTGACTGCATGAGGATGAGGATGCCAGAGGCCTCGCTGTGCTCTAATGCCCACATTCCTGATGCCGTCCACTGAGGGTGGTCCTCTTTGATTTCCACGGCGGCTGAAACAACAGTGATCTGCCCCCGAGCTTCCAAGTCAATCCCTAACTCATTTTAATCACAGTTTGGGGTCATGCAATTGACCTGCTGTGAGGAACAACCAGAGAAATTTAACGAGGTGGATGGCAGTCAATTGATTACCTAGCCAGTAGCCACAGCAGAGTCAGGACAGAGCTAAGCGGTCAGTCCAAGAAGCTCTACTGCCCTCACGTCCGTTTCCTCCCAGCTGCTGAAACACACCGCCTGAGGACGTGCTAGCCCAGGCTATCGATCTGTTTGGGTCGTGTAAGATCTTCCTGTGGTTTGACAACCTCCATCCGAGTGTGGCGTGTACGTGTAGTACACCTGGTAAACACAAAGCAGATTTGTGAGGCTTTCTTTCAATCTCTAAGGTTTCTTTCCCTCTCTCGCTCATCTCTATTTCTTCACCTTTCTCACAGTCTCTCTATCCCTCTCTCGCCCCTCTCTATTTTTTCACCTGTCTTACAGTCTCTATCTCTATTTCTTCACCTTTCTCACAGTCTCTCTATTCCCTCTCTCGCCCCTCTCTATTTTTTCACCTTTCTTACAGTCTCTATCTCTCTATTTCTTCACCTTTCTCACAGTCTCTCTATCCCTCTTTCACCTCTCTCTCTTTCTCACAGTCTTTCATTCAATCTCTCCCTTTCTCTATCTCTTTATCCTTCTCTCTGATTTGCCAGAGAAGGCCAAGCTCAGTTTGCAAAGAAGCTTTCTTAGCACCCCCAAACACACACACACACACACACACACACACGCACGCACGCACGCACGCACGCACACACACACACACACACACAAAAAATGTTTAATTTATTCTACTTTCATTTAGTTCAAAGAAGTTCAGCTCTGTGAGTCTCAAACTGTCACATGTCTAGCACGCCAGTCGCAACACACACCACTGCGGTTGGATCAGAAGGCATCTGGAGAGCTGTCGTATGTTTGTCATATCAGTGATGGAGCACCTCACAACAGGAGGTGACGCCTGATGAAGCGTCTGCCTTTGTTTTGTTTTTTTAGCTTGTTTGTTTGCATGATATGGATTCTGGGATGAAATGGTGGTAGCATTATGCCACCACCTGTCGAACAACCATTCTGTATCCATTCTGAAAAGATTTGGGGGCTTAAAACAAAGACAGCACAAACCTTCATAAATGATCCATTTGTTGTTATGGATTGAGGTGGTTGAGCAGTGGTAAGGCCACCATCTGACAATTGGATGACTCGGGTTTGGGAATCGAGTTGAGACTTGCCATTGCAAGTGTTGCTTCTAAATACCAGTGAGCGTTAACTTTAAGACGTTTTATTTGCACTTGAAATCCACTGAAGAGATGCAAACATTCGGTGCATTCTGTGGCATTAATTTGAAATGATAGCTGTGACCTTTGCAGTGCGTTTTATCTGTATTGTTCTTTATCCAGTGTGCAATTGGCAGAAAATAGCTCTGTCTCACATTCTGCTACCTTGGCTCACATCAACATCTCAATAACGTAATTCAGAAGTAGAGAGGGAAAGCCAGACTGCAGACTCTACTGTAGAATCTCTGTTTTTGTCTTTCATATATCTATCTATCTGATGCATACTTTTGTTGCTATGCTGTTCCATTTCAAACACATCAATTTTTAGTCTGGCATAAAAGATGCTTTAAAGTGATGTCAAACCAACTCCCAAGACATTCTCTAAAATCATTTATCATATTATCAGAGTAGTCATATCGAACCTTTAAAAACTCTCCGGAGACTCTAAAAAGGTCTCCGTCGTGGCGTCAAACCTGTGTTTTTCCTTTAATTGAACTTGAAGGCTCTTGCCTGTCCCTATTAGAGTTTAAACGTTTGGCAGTGATCAGTCCATCTCCTGCAGTAGAACTAAAATATCTCCTGCCCAGTGACCCAGTTTACTCCAGGCCCTCTGAAAATATCACTCTTACCTGATATAGGTCTAACTTGGGGTGTAATTACAATAGTCAAGGGAGACTCTGAACAGAGTACAGTAAAGGGCGTTCATGTGAAGTGTGATTGTGATTAAAGAAGTGTGTCATAATTGCATGGTTAATGATGTTGAAAAAAAATGTTTTCTAAAGTATTTATGTCAAACTGCAATAATCCAGTGATCTTCAGTATATAGTATTTGTAGTAGATGGCCAATAATATCTGCTTAACAATAGTTAGTAATAGGATCAAACACAGTCCATGCTGTTCTGACTGCAAAACAGTATTCATAAGTAGGCTTATATAGTGTCAATCACTCTAGTATCTAATGTCTGAACCTATAGTTGTATAATGTATGGTTTAAAAAGTCAACATAAAAAAAAAACTGTATATTTATCATGCACATCAGCTCCTTGAAGATCTTATACATTTTAAAACCTTTCTCTTAAGGACTAAAGATGAGTTTTTGCACAGTGTGCCTTGTGCTTTTTCATGAACTGAAGCATTAATGTGATTGCTGTCAACCACCCATGCCCTTGCTGCAGCCTAGCTCATTATAGTTGCCATTGGCTCCAGGCAGGAATGAATAGTTTGTGCATGCTGTCATTTCGTGGAAAATGATTAAATCCCTTGTTGTTCCCACCCTCCCCCCTCCCACCCCCCACTCCAGCGCTCTGCTGTCTCTCGCTCCCTTCTCAATCTTTCCGCCTGTCTACCTCCGTCTGACATAGACTACCCGTCCATCACCGCAGTTTGTCACAAGGGCAACAGCACGGTTACACTTCAGAGAGAACCCCCACCCCTCACCCTCCCCTGCCTTCCTCTGCTGCCTTCTCCCCACAACACGCTCCTTTTCTCTTCAAGAGAACTTTTCTTTCCTCCTCTTCTCCTCACTTTCTTCACAAGTGGGATATTTGTCTGCTGTAGGGTACACAGTTGCTTGGGGAATTGGCAAATCTAGATGGAAAAGTGAGCTGTCAATCATTCTATTGTGGCTCTCTCCACACACAGAGGCCTGACTCATCTTTATTTGCTAATCAGTGGCCGATCATTATCTGCAGGTTGACCGTCACACTGAATGGATTTGTCCCTAATCTGGCCTGGGTCAGGTGGACACATGTCAGATCAGAAATGCATCTTTGTTTGGAGTCAGCTGTTGAATGTCATTGCTTGTTCTGGCGTGCATGTTTAACAGGCCCTATATGTCTGTGTGCTGTTTCAGATGATGAAGTTCGCCTGGGACAACTACAAGCTCTACGCCTGGGGCAAGAACGAGCTCCGCCCTAGTAGCCGTAACGGCCACATCGGGAACATGTTCGGTGAGTAACACAAACACATAAGAACCCAGTTAGACGTGCTAAATTTGAATACTCTCATAGCATCAGAACCCAATCATTGGAACCCAATTCAGACCAGAGACGGAGCCTAGTCCGTATACATAGAATGGGTTGGATCGGAAACCATAATTATCCAACAGAGGCTCCCCTGTAAGATTCCTCTCATGGTTCTGTGGAAAATAAAGAACAGACAGATAGACTGTCAGAAAATAATTTGGGATGCGTCTGTGATGGATCTGATCCGGGTCAGATTGCTGGCCAGGCCCTGTCAAGAGTTTGGCTCACACAACTCACCTGCAGTGATGTCTCTCAGGTGTGCGCTGTCCTGATTGTTTCTCCAGGAGTGGCAGGTCAGTCTGGCACAGAGCACTACTCACTGATGTGAGTAGTGAGTAAACCACGTCATGGAGAATGGGCAGCCGTGGCCTACTGGTTAGCACTTCGGACCTGTAACCGGAGGGTTGCCTGTTCGAACCCCGACCAGTAGGCACGGCTGAAGTGCCCTTGAGCAAGGCACCTACCCCTAACCCTCACTGCTCCCCTGAGCCGCTGTTGATGTAGGCAGCTCACTGCGCGGGATTAGTGTGTGCTTCACCTCACTGTGTGTACACTGTGTGCTGTGTGTGTTTCACTAATTCACGGATTGGGATAAATGCAGAGACCAAATTTCCCTCACGGGATCAAAAGAGTATATATACTTATACTACTTATACTTAGAACTTGTGAGGCACATTGAGAACAACAGTGAAGCAGTTCTGATTTCCCTGATTATTTCAGTCTGCTCAGAATCTGTTGACTGTGTGACACTTCTGCCAACTGTGAGCCTCAACCCCGACCGATCCAATCACCTGTCACACACAGACACACACACACACACAAATACACACACACACACACCACTGTTACCCATCCATCAGTGTGCCATCTCAATTACATCTAACAAACCATGGAGCTGAATGCACTCATGAGTTTAATTGGTGTGTGTCAGAGAAGGCTCCAGAAATCTGGAGTGATTTAGCATATCTCCTAGTTTCCCCTAGCCTGACGAGCCATTAAAATGTAGGGTCTGGGCACTCACCGTTCGCAGTGCTCAGTCCGAGGGGCGGGATAATCAGTTGTCTTTCAAATTCCCTCTGCACGCAATAGGACACCTATTCCCACCAGCGGAGCTAGTTGGCTAGTTCAAACGTTTGCCAACTTAATAAAAGCTTAACTTGTGTCACACTGTTCGCCAACAGCAACATCCATCTTATTTGTTTTCAAGTAGCAGGGAATTCAAGCCAAACCGTTGCAACTCTGCCATCAATCATTATGTTAAGCCCACCTAACGACTCTATACACGATTTCATTGGCCTGATTGAGTTTCGATTTCTGGAGCTCACAAGCCAACGGAGAGTTGCTAGACTAGCCCTGGCAGCAAATGCAATTGCAATTTGCTGCCACTAGGGGCGCGTCTAGATTTCTAGGCTAAGTTTCCCCTGCTGTCTAGCGGGGAATTCAGACCCAGGCCTTGGTCCTATGAATAGGGCAAACTGGGATTCAAATGAGAACGTAGAACGTTGGTGATACCTCAGGGTGTGGACTATGTGTCGGAGGTTATCTGGTTGGACGTGTCCAGATCATCCGGCAGGGCTGTCCTCCTTCCCGCCTTGTTGTGAGAGAGATGACATTTCCCAGCTGATAATAACTCTGCCTCTGGTGCTAACAAAACATACCACGGCTGACATTTGAGGGTATTACAGTGATAACATAATTAAAAAGGCACCCAGCCCCCAGGTCCAATCCTGACCTAAGTTTTAGCTGTTACCAAGGTATTTCTGCCTCAGGCAGGCTCCCACCTAAATGAACAAAAGGAGATCTTCAATTCCACATTGGTCACTGAATGGTCAAACAGACAAGAATCTGTGTTTTCATAGTGACAGAAAACATTTTTTTTTTCTGCAGACCACCCAAAGAAGAGCAAAGAAAACCGTTTTGGCTTGCTTACTGTCCATGAATCCTACAGTTACTGTCCATGAATCCTACAGTTTTTGTCCTGGTTGTTGATACTGTATGGTCAGTCATGGCTTTTGTGATGTGGCATTTATATGGCAGGGCAGCGCTTCAGAGTTCTGCTCCTCAGAGGATTGACAAATTCACTCTGTTTAGCGTTACTAGACATACTTCCATCTTCCCCTCAGTCATTTCTCTCCTCCCTTATACTGTCTTGTTCCATATTGTAATCTAGAGATTTCTGTTGCCATGGCAGTAATGTTCTAAAGGACCTTGAAGGCCATGAGTGACATCAGTCAATACTACATGACACAGCAGCAGGAGACCTTAAGTTGCACAGGTCACCTTTCCCTGTACATTCATCAATCATCAATACTTATCATTTAATTGCTGCCTTTATCAGCGCACTGCAATTAGTCATGGGAAAACACATGCTGTTACGCTATAGCCTGATATTGCATGCAGCGCCTTGTGCGAAAATCAGCCGTTCGCTGATAATGCCCACCATCCAGGAAAGCAGCCTTTCCTTTCAAGTCTAGGAAGGAAGAACGGCTTACAGCAGCAAAATATCACTAATCCGACAAGCAAATATCATTCGCTTTGCATTCCGATTTGGAGTATATATGCGTCTAATTTCCCCTGCCATTGCTAGTTTCCCGTTATTTGCTAGCGTGTAACATCTGGATCAGCCTCGGAGGGCAGTGTTATTTTCCTGCGCCGCCATGCTGTGAAGTGGCACGGAGGGAAGCCAGGTATGAAATTGGCTGCTGTGTTCTTTAATTTAATCCCGTAAGTAAACAGGGAGTGTGCGGAGATTGGATCCCCATTTAGCCCCGATCGCAGAGGAGCATGTCATTGCGCTCAAAGTCACTGGAACATTCCGTCAGCCCTGCGTATGCAGCCAAGGCCCTTTACAGAGAGACAGAGGCCTCTGAATCCTCCATTTCCCCCTTTCACACCACCCTGATTCCTTCATCTATCTCTTCACTGCTTTTCATCTCAGTTATTAATGTTTTTCTCTCCTTCTTCTCTAAATCGTCTCTCTTTCATTTATTTTCTTTATCCTTTCTTTGACTTTACACCTCTCCCTCACCTCCATAGTTACTAGATATGCAATCACATATATATCAGTGTCTAAGGATATGCACCAAATGTGGCAATTTACATCAGTTGACGTGATGACTACCATACACACAGTCTACCAATGGGACAACATCATGTTTGGAAGAAAAACTTCAAAGCAAAACAATGCCTCTTAATCATTATGAACTTCGTGATCAGTCTTTTTATAATAACCTGCCATGTATTTTTGCATAAAGCTACGGCGCAAAGCCCATGCTTTAGCTCCACTAAGTGCATGAACCTGATGCAGCAGATTGGACTGATGAGGCCTTTGTGCGGAGAATGCAATGCTTTCGACTAATTAGCACCGGGTAGCGTTAGCCCATTTGCACATGCTCAGTGGAACGGGGCCAGGCAGAGCTCTAGGGCAGGGATGAGAGTGTGAGAGGCCTCTGGTCTTCCATGTGTGGGCGTCGTCGGCACAGCATTTGAATATGCAAATGCAGATTAACAGTGTGAACGCTGAGAGTTGTTCCAGTTCAAATCACAGAAGAAAACTTTTGCCACCAAATGCTGGGGGGACAAATGCTACATATGGGGCAAAAAAAGCAATGCACTTTGTACAAAGTGAGTCACTCAGCCTAGCGCACAGAGGGCACACAGTTCTCTAAACCTGTAATCAATACACATGGAAAAAACAATATGATAGGTGAGTGTCTAAACCAGCAGTCTAATCTGTGGCTGAGAAAAACACATGGTATTAGATTTTTAACAAATATTTGTTTTTTTGTTCAATAATTTCTTATTTATTGAACAAAAAAAAAAAAACAGGCAGAGACCAAGAAACCATTGATTCAGGGAGAAAGACATTTTTCTGCCAGGCTTGTTGGGCACGAGAGTTTTATCAGT
>NC_063201.1:17471586-17666586 GCF_017589495.1 Alosa alosa
GATGGGACTGACGCCTTGCATTCATTTCCCTCCCTTTTGTTTCGAACAAATGGATGGAGTGCAGCAGTGGTGTCGGGTTCTCCCCCTGGTCCTCTTGTCCCAGGTGTGTTTGAAGGAGGGTGGGATGCAGAATGAGGGGCATTGTGGTGGGCTGGCGCCATCCATTTGGTGGTCTAAATGGTCCAGCTAAAAACTTTAGTGCAGGCTTTGTAGTTTAGTCAGTACCAGGCTGGGCTGATTAGAGTGGAGCTGGAACTTCCTGCACAGCGGGGCCAAGTTGGCCAGGCGCTATCCTCCAGAGCACGCCATGCCCTTTAAGCACTTAACAGCGCAAAGCTGATGGATGGATGGATGGATGGTAGGAAGAAAGTATAGTCGAAAAAGAGAGAATGAGTTGAAGAATTGGGGGCGAGATGAACCAGACAATTATGGGAGTGTGAGCACCAGCTGCTTCTCTCGGAGAGCTGATATCATCTCCACAGCAAAAGCTGACCTATGGGCTCTAATGAGTTTGTCCACAGCTGAGGCGGCAGATTGGCTTTCCCCGGCCACAGTGCACACCTAGCTTCCACACACGCAATCAGCCTTGCCCTTTATCTCATCAAACTGCCCCTTATCTCATCAATCTGCCCTTTATCTCAGCAGAGTTATTTGTGTCTGTTTATTCATGTATTTTAGCTCTATCTCTCTACCAGGTTGGTTGACAGCCCTCATGCCCAAGGTTTCCTTCTGTTAAAAGTAGAGCTGTGCAATTAATCAAATGAAACGATTAATCGTCAATCATGACTTTTGAGGATTATGAAAATAATAGAATTGAAATATATTGATTGTTTTGTTGTATTTTGTTTTGCAACAATGTTCTTTTGTTGTTTGTTTGTTTGTGCTACAGCCAGTGCATCCCATTGCTCTACAGTGGTAGCTGTTTACATGATGTTTTATGCATGTTTTTTTATTTGTTTTTCAATTGAGTAATATTTAAATATAATTTGATCTGCCGTATGTTTTTGAAGTTTAGAAAAAGGATAATGTTTCCAAAATCATTGAGTAATCATCTCAGTGCTGACTGAAATAATCATGATTATGATTTTTGCCATAATCGAGCAGCCCTAGTTAAAAGGGAGTTTTTTTTTGGCCCAGTCACCTTGGTCCTTGCCTTAGGCCATTCAGGCCCTGGGCTCTTTAAATCACCTGGAGACCATCACAATTGTTTTGATGCTTCATAAATAAAATGCAATTGAATTGAATTAAAGTTTCTCTCTCTCTCTCTCTCTCTCTTTCTCACTCACTACTTTTCTATCATCCTCTTCCCATACCTCCTTCCCCCCTGGAGACACAATTAGAGAGCTCTGGGTCACTGCTTGTGCAGACAAGTTTTTTTTTCTTTTTTTTCCGGAATGCAAATGTCTCCACGACTGACAACAGGGACTGACATGGCCACTCCCACTCTTTTTTTTTCATTCCTCATGCGCTGTCCCTGACGGAGCGTCTATTAAAAAGTGCCCACATCCTTGCCCTGAGCAGCAGAGTTTGGAGGACCTGCAGTCGGCCAGAGGGTGTGTAGCGTCGTCGCGTGCGCGTCGCGTCGCGTCGCGTGTGTGTGTGTTGTGTGCGCGCGTGTCTGTGCCTGTGTGTGCGTGCGTGTTAGAGCTATCTCGGATGGACTGAGCAGATCGATGTGTGTGATGATGAGGCTGGACTGGATGTATTATGTATGAGGACTGTGACAGCAGAGGAGAGATTACAGTCAAATCTGTGATGGGGTTCAGGAGGACGCCAGAATCTGTGCTCGGAAAGAACTAGAAAAAAAAAAAAAAAAAAAACAACAAAAGAAGACTTCTTAGATTGTAAATGAAAGCAGAAAGATGGAAATGGGACAATATTGTGGGATTGACCTGCTAAAGGTGTACTGCCGCCTCTCTTCCCCAGTACACACACTTACCTCTGAGACAGTAAACACAGACACACACACACACGCACACACACACACACACACACACACAGACACACACACGTTGTGCTGCCAGGGTCTTCACCTTCAAGCTCCCTCTGAGTTTTCGATTGGTTGAAGACGTCTCTACAGCTATTTGACTGGAATTCTAATGGCAGCTATTTTGAAAATGGAGCTGCTTGCTGCTGGTGTTGAAGCGTGCTGAATTAGCCTAACCCAAGGGTTGCCGTTCAGCCTGGGGTCAAAGAGGTATTTCCAGAGATTGATGCATCCCAGCATGTGATTTCAGTGTGTCAGTCCGAGCAGATGGCAGCCCATTACATACCAGTAAGTGTTAGGTTGGGGCACAGTCTTAGCTCTTCCATTACCACCCAAGATGCTTTGCAGTTTCCCATTTCTAAATGTGAGGCGGGTGTGAATCAGGGGTCTTATGTAGATGGGTCATTCTCTTGAGACAAATAAACCTTAAATGGAAGCCGGTGTGTGGACCCTTTTCCTTACTAGCCCCTCCACCCTCTACTGCCCCCTCATCTGATATTTAACCCCCCACCCCTCACTATATCTCAGCCCCTCCCGACCCCAAACCCCTGAGCCAATCTATCACCCCCCACCCCAGCCTTCCCCATCATCTCCATCCCCTGGGTGCAGTTAGAGGGACATACAGTGAGATGGGTCTTAACCATCCTTATCCATCTCATCAGTGATGGAGAGAGAGGTGAGAACTGCCCTCTCCGACCCTTCCATTTACCACCCCACCACCCCCAGGGCCACCTGTTCCAAGCCTTCCTCTCTGCTCTCGGATTCTAAATAAGAAACCAAATGAAGCCTTAAAGGTGCTGTTTCTGTATCGTTCCAAAGGGACCAGACAGCACCCTTGGATTACTCACACTCTCGGAAATAACAAATTGGAGATGATTATGGATTATAATTTCTCCTCTGCTTTGTTATGCTTAATGTGCGTTAAATTGTGTTTCAGGTGCAATTAAACAGTAATTGACTTGGCACGCCACTGTAAATTGCCCTTGATTGGGAGTCATTGTCTTCACGCACACTGCAGGCCTGTTAAATGGTTTTGTTTTATTATTTCAAATGACCTTGCTGCATTCTGTTTCTATGCCATTTTCTTTGAGTTATAGTCTGGGTCGACCGTATTGTTTGTGTCAGCGGAGTTATGCGCCTCAACTTGACGTTAAAACAGCACATCTTCAGTAGCGTATCTGTTTGTGCTGCTTGAAAAGGCTATGTTGTGTTCAGAGTCTCAGCACGCTTTGTACTTTATGTATTTTCATGAGTGTGGATGGGGCCGCAGGATGAGCACAACAGGGGTCTGTTCGTCTGTGTCAGCGCACGCTACAGCCTGTTGTCACATTCTGTCGCATTAGCAACCCTCCTATCAGTACATCTAGTGCAGTCCAGAAACTTTCGGATCGGGAGAAAAAACAACGAAAACAAAATGCCGACAGGAACATTTGCTGGCTAGTGAATCATCCGGTCCAGTGCTGCCGTGGTAGGGAGGCACCTCTGTTGTGTCAGGGGGAGGCATCTTTGCACCAGTGTAAATTGAAGCAGTTGCCACACAAACACAGAGTGGCTGTAAGTGAGTGTGACTGTTCTCTCTGTGTACTCTTGAGGCTGGTCTGGAGAGAGCACACGTCTCTTGTGCATCTACTGGTTGTGTTCGTCCGAATTTCCGGGAGGTGCTGTCCATGTTCTGGCTGACATCACACACACACACACACACACACACACACACACACACACACACACACACACACACACACACACACTTCTCTTGCCTGTCAGATCGAGGTGCCGATGGAGCAGCAGTGGTAGTGTGTGAGTGTCTGCAGCTGCAGGCTGGAGCTGTCGATCAGATGTAAAACAGCAATCAGGTGGAGCAGCCTGAGCTCCAGAAGCAGGTCACCTGTCAGCTGAATAAAGTTTGCCCTCCAGTCCACAAGTGTTCCTGGACTCTAGTGCCTCAACTGGACCAGGCTCTGCACACCTTTGTCTGGTTGGATAAGGAAGTCGCACCAGAACGACCCTGTCTGTCGGAGTGACTCACATCGCTGTCTGCATTGTGTTGATGAAGCCCTGTCTGTGCAGGGTGACACCTAGAGTCCAGTAGGGGCAAAATAGGCCTCTTTCTGCTCCCAATGCCCCTGCTGAGGGGCTTTGGAAGTGGACATGAACGTAATGGAACAAAACATGGGGCATAACAGAGAGAGAGAGAGAGAGAGAGAGAGAGAGAGAGAAGCAGGGGTTACATATGAATTCACTTGCTTAAATATGGTTCCTCAGTAAGGGTCACGCTGGAGATGTGTCATATGGAACACAGGTGGTGATATCCACAGGAAATTGTATTTTAGTATCAATAGTAAATGTGTATCAATGGAAATCCAGATGTCAGATGAGTGAATGAAAAACAACACTCAAACAATACGGTACACACACTTATTACACACTACTCAATAATATGCAATACTTTAAAAAAGAATACATATACACACACTTAGCCAGGAAGCAGAGTCCTTGCCACGCAGTGTGTGATTGGTGGTCTGTGGCTCAGGTCTGGCTTCTGGGTAGATTTGTGGGTGTCATGGCCGCCGTGGGGGCATGGCAGCAGGCCAGGCCAGGCGCTGTTGCTGCAGATTGAGAGTGAAGTGTAAATGGTGCTTGCTGGGCACACAGCGAGCACACTGGCTGATTGTTTGGCTTGTGCTGAAGGTGTGTCTCCCCTCCTGGCTGTGTATTGCGACGCCCTGCCAGTATTTTTTCATTCTTTGTGTAGAGAAAGCAAATGGGGGTCCAAGCGTGTGTCGCTGTGCTGCTGGTTGGGCTTGTTGACGAAACAATCCCTGATATTATTGCCATAAAGGGTGTGTGTGTGTGTGTGTGTGGTTGGGGGTGGGGGGGGGGGGGGTATCCCAAGGGTCCAGCACAGGGGGTCCTCATAAAACATAATGAACAATATTATCATAGTCAATAGCAGGAGGCTATAGTATTTATTTATTTATGTGTGCACACACATGAGCTTTAACAAGCTTTAGGTTTTTAAATGGGATTTGAGGGTGCACTTGCACAATTGCAGCCTTCATGGGTGGTCTGTGTTCGTTTATTTTTTTTCATATTATATTTCTAATGGTGTCGCTGATCCCTGATAGGATTGTTATGGTTTTATTTTATTTATTTATTTTCCTAAGAATGCCCTGAGGGGTATTTCACAAAGGCAGAATTAAGACATCCAAGATAAGTGATAAAGCGAGGTTTGACATAGCGTTGTCTGGTCATCCTAGCTAAACTCGTTTCACTAACGCCAATCCAAGATGAGTAGGAGCAACTATGTCAAGCCAGGTGTAAGTAATTCAGGATGTGTGCGTGTTCTCGTTTCTGCTCCAAAATGCCCACGGTTGGAATAAAAAAGACGCAGAAACACAAACACAAAGTGAACAACCGCTTTTGATATAGACTAACAATGAAGTAAAGTTGCCCTTTTTGGAATGGGGAATCATGGCTATTTCTATAAAACAACAGGAGTAGGCGTGGTAGACCAAGTGAATGCAAATTTACGTATGCACCCACGTGTGAGTGCTTTCTTGTCTCGGCACGCAACGTCATTAAGAAAGCGCTTGCCTCTGCAAAGATGCACATAGTATGATATACCTTAATATTATAGTTGAAAATACCTCTGAGAACTTGCCCCTCCACTTCCAATCAACTACAGTAGGCTATTCATCAAACGTCTATCAATAAAATAAGCAAACAAAGAGTACCTAGGCCTATGTTAATAATTATAAGGCACAATTAAAATAATAACTATATGGTAGTAGGCAGACAATCTGTTTTGTATTGCGAGCAAATACATTTAGCAAATAGTTTATAAATGGAATAAAGCTCCTTAAAAATTAGCAAGGAGGTCTGATGTGAATGACAGCTAGCTGAACCAATAAGACGACATAATTACCATTAGAATTAACTTAGCTTGGCTGTTAGCCTGGTCGGGACCAGGCTAGGTGCAGAGAATAAATCCCCATGGTAACTTATGTGCCGTCTCTTTTGTGAAACCAAGTCCAACCTAAATTCATCCAGGATAATCTACAAATCCCAGCTTAATCCCTTATCTAGGTTTTGTGAAATACCCCTCTGCTCCCGCTCCCATTGTGGTTGATGTCAGGAGTGTGGAAGTAGGCTGAAAGTGCCAATCATGTGGAGTTGATGTTACAAAGCAATTCCCTCCCTGCCACTACATGCTCTCACACTTGCTCTTCAAAACTCTGATGAAAAGGCAAGCAGCATCCCACTCCACTCACACTGAGGATGGGAGAAAATTAAATCATCATAAATCAAAAATAGAAGAACTAGAAGATATAAAAAAAAAACAGCTCATCACTGTTCTCCTCAGGGAATTACAACCCGGCAAAATGAGAAAAAAAAGTGAGTATGACGAAACTGAAGGATTAAAAGGGATTGGGTTGCTTTTTCTGGTAACAACTTACAACTTTGGGTTTATGGGACTATTTGGACGTGCAGTGGAGGGAGGTTAGGGGGGCGGCCAGCCTCTCAGGGACAAGAGAGATTTCCTGTTGCACTGGTCATCTTGTTGTTGTTGTTGTTGTTGTTGTTGTTGTTGTGTTGAGTTGCATTGACTTGAGTTGTGTTTCGTTGTGTTGCGTGGCATTGCATTATTGTGGAATTGTAATGTTTTTGTAAGGCATTTTGCGTTGCCTCTCCTCGATATGAACCGTAGTGTTCTGTGATATGTTATGTGGCACTCCATATTGCATCATGCTGAGTCATTATGTGTGGCATGGTTTTGAGACGAGCTGCATGTTGTGTCTTTTTGGCCTCAAGTGAACCTGCTGCACCTACTCAGTGTCTGATGACGCAGGACAGGCGGCTGACCTGGCGCGCAGACATGAGTGGTTATGCACATCGCTCTGAAACGTCACTCTCGACTCAGGCCCCCTAAGCCCTCGCTGGCATTTATGATCGGCTTCCACTTCATTCAACATTTCATGTGCTATTTATATCTCTCTGCAAAACGCTCTGGCAGGCTGTCCTACTGGGGCAAGCTCTCAGATTAGTAGTAATTGTAATACTTTATGTACAGGACCACAGCGAGTGATTGAGGTCATGATCTGCCCGTGTTTGTGAATATTATGTATGCATGGTGCACTGTTCTGTCTGTTTTGATTCAAAGTTGTGTGCATGTTTGAATGCATCAGGTCTCATGCTTTATTTCACTTGTAAGTCATTTCTTGGAAATGAATGAATACAAACCTCAAATGAATAGAGGTTACTGTTTTTTTGTGTTCAAGTCTCCAAGTTATTTTCACACTCATCAATATTTACACCTTTGCAAAAACACTTAAATCACCATATCTTTAGATTATGTGTGCTAAACTGTGTATCCTTTTGCATTGCTTTCATCCAAAATGCAATCAATCAAAATGTCCTCCCAAATTCATGAACACTTCTCTCAGTCAATGTTCACCACTATCAAAACTCACACAGACATTTAGAAATTGGACACACATGTGAGTTTTTGCAGATTGCTTACACACTAAAATGAATGCTTTCACCAAAGCTTAAAAATGTAAACCTTTGGTAACCATACTTTTCTAAAATGGTTACTATGTATATACTTGGCAAGATTTAACTCAATAAAGGTACAGTAACATAAAATGTAATGAGTTATTAGATAATTATTATTCCTCCAAAATATATATTTATTCATCCGAATGGTTGTCAAGCAACACCGAGACACAGCAACTCTAACTTTTGTATCAATTTGTTCCACAGTAATATAGAATGATGGCTTTCACAATGGCATTGAACAAATCAAATCGTTAATAAAATAAAAATAAAAAAATGAGCATTACAACCATCCACTGAAAATGTTTATGTATGTCTATCGGCAAAATATTGCTATAGCTATCACGTTGTGAAAAGCTATTTCCACTATTACAGAAAAGCTGTTTCCTCTATTACAGCTTTATACTGTCAATTATGGGCTTTCAAAGACAAACTAACCCAGTAATACAACAACAGTAATGCGACAGCTTGTTGAGATATGTGATTTGTCTTTCTATTCTTATAAAAAAAGGATAAGCACATATTATGTGCATTTTTTGTTGTTAGTTTGTAGTTTTTATTGTACATTGACTGACGTCGGACAGCTTATTTTATAGTTATGGCAGTATGAGTCTCTTACATCAGCAGATACAGCACAAGTGGGGGCTGGTTTCCGTGTGAAGAACCAACTCTCTGTGTGTGTGTATGTTTGTGTGAGCGAGATTGCAAGTAGCCCTTGGTCCATGTGTGCTTTTGTGTGTGTGTGTGTCTGTGGGGTGTGTGTGTGTGTGTGTGTGTGTGTGTGTGTGTGTGTGTCCAGTGCAGACAAACAGGAATAAATGAATCAAAAGCCTGAAATGAAGGTCATCAGATGTCATACTCTGCCCGAAGCATAACACCTGCATTCCAGTCACTCCACAGAGAGCAGGAGGACAGAGAGCTGAGCATGATAGAAAGGAGAGGAGGAGAGGAAATCTGAGAGAAATATAAAGAGAAGTTCATAAATACATTTTATGAGAGTGAGAAAAATAAATGGCTAAAAACTGAGATGATGAAGAGAAATTAACTTGGTTTTATATTGAGGGTCAGATGTGTACCATAAGACTGCAAGAAAATGACTGAAGGTTATTGAATCATTAACTTTCTTTTTTTTTTGTTAAATTCTGAAGCTAATATGTTTGACACACACTCGCTCAGCAAATTCCACGCCTTGTTATTGCTGGGCCAGTGTAATGTGGTATGAAATTAAGAGGTGAATTTTCAAGGTACTTGGTTTTTATTAAGGGCTAATTAAGATTAGAGCTAATAACATTTCAGCAGATAACTAAGTCTCTGAGTCTCCACTACAGCGCTCTGCTGTTGTCATGGTTGCCCAAATCAGACAGGTGCTGTAATGCTCGATGGAACCTGATAAAGCCTAATAAATCTGACTAAATCAGCAATTGTTTTAATAATCACTCACTTTATTTTCTGTCTTAAGTAACAGGCAAGTGCCCCCTTTGGACTATTCATTTCAATCATAGTCATTATAGAATGTTTATTACCATGTAATGACTTGGTGCTTCATGGGGACTGCATGCCTGTATGCACCACAAGATTATTTTCTGTGTGTCTGTCTGACCATTACCGTCAATACAAAAGATGCGTTTCATTGTTTTCAAAACACACACCTTCAACAGATAAAATGTGTGCTACTGAACTGGAATCTCACCTGTGCAATCGTTGACAAAGCTGCCATCAAGTTATTAAGAGTTTAATCAAGGTTTTGCCTTAAGTCTTTTTTATGGTTCAATCAACCAGCCTACCACAGTTTAGCAGTTGAAAACCACAGAACATTTATTTCCATCCTGTGTGTCCCACATAAGAGACTGGAAACAGTCATGCAGTTTGCTGTGAGCATGCTCCTCAGTATGCCATCACAACATCAGACCCACTGCCCTTTGTACTGGGCATCATAGCCTTGTAGAAGAGCCGTTGCCCTTTGTAGGCCTACTGGACATTGTGGCCTTGTAGAAGAGCCACTGCCTTTTGTACTGGACATTGTGGCCTTGTAGAAGAGCCGCTGCCCTTTGTACAGTAGGCCTACTGGACATCGTGGCCTTGTAGAAGAGCCACTGCCCTTTCTACTGGACATTGTGGCCTTGTAGAACAGCCACTGCCCTTTGTACTGGACCTTGTGGCCTTGTGGAAGAGCCGCTGCCCTTTGTACTGGACATTGTGGCCTCGTAGAAGAGCCACTGCCCTTTGTACTGGACATTGTGGCCTTGTAGAAGAGCCACTGCCCTTTGTACGGGACATTGTGGCCTTGTAGAAGAGCCACTGCCCTTTGTACGGGACATTGTGGCCTTGTAGAAGAGCCACTGCCCTTTGTACTGGACATTGTGGCCTTGTGGAAGAGCTGCTGCTGCGTCAGTCTCACACAGCACCAGTGGCCTCCTGCCCCCTCCTACTATAGGATGTGCTGCAGTGTTGTTTACGCTCAGACAGAGGGGTCTCTGTAGCCTTCAGCCTGTGTGATACTGCATGCGTGGTGTGTGTGTCTGTGTCTCTGTGTGTGTGTGATTGGTGTGGTAAACGGCTTGGTTTTCACAAACTGCTTGAAATGCTCGTCTCATGCAGATTCAGTATTACTGCTAATGTGAGTGCTAAATCCAAGACTAAAGACCCTTAGCATCACACATGACATGCACCCAGTACAGAACTGGCTGCTGATGACGAGATGGCTGCAGAAGAGGGAAGCTGGGATTTGGTGATTGGATGTCAAGATGTTGGGACTTGTTTGTGTGTGTGCGCGCGTGCATGCTCTGTTACCGGAGCTTCCAGGTTCAATAGCACAGTCAGAGTTTCCTAATCACATTGGAGATGTTGTCACAGTGCAGAAAGCTGGAGCACTGTGGGAGCCAGCTCACTGTGGAACCCTTTAGATATGCTGCTTTTACGCAGCCTTTCCAGACTGTGCCAGTGCTAAAGCACACTCCAGACCCCTTATCATCTACAGCTCCAGTGTGTGTGTGTGTGTGTGTGTGTGTGTGTGTGTGTGTCTGTCTGTCTGTCTGTGAATGTAAATGTGCATATATGTGTGAGCGAGAGAGACGGAGTGTGTGTGTGCGTGCGTCAGGGATGGAAATTAGCCACCCGCCCCCCGCCAAATGCGGGTAGTTTTGTGCGCTGGCGGGTGAATTTGGTCAACTTACCAGCCACTGTGGCGGGTAGATAAATAGAGCTAGCATAGGCTACCACAAATAGTCAGATCCGATCTAATTTTCATAGTTATTGACGGTTAAAAATAAGAAAGTGTCTGTAGGGATCATGTAACGTTACCAGCCGTAAATCGTGCTGATTTGAAGTTCAACAACTACCAGTGAGCCGCCACCTGCAGCATAGCCTATAGTCACTGGTGCAGTGCTTCACTTTTTGCCATTACCATTAAGAAACTGTCGCTATGCTTTCATGTGCCACTGCTAGCTTATTTCAGGATGACTGCATAAACAAATCTAGTGAGATCTGTGGATCTGCGTTGTATCTAAACAGACTAATATTCTCACTCGAATTTGTCTTGAAGTGGCCCGTAGCAATTTTAATCTGGCCCGCGACACCTTCACGGAAAACAAGATGACATGCTACTATTTAGACTTATGAGGCAAACAGGCGGACATCTCCACACCCGTTCGTCGTGGTGTAATATCCTACAAACTTTTCATTCAGGAGATTAGCCTATCAGAATAAACAGCAGAATTTACCGAACACAAAGGTGTAAAGCATTCCGTTATGCAATTAGCAGTTCCAGAGTAATCAGGTTTTGAAATTGAAGCAAATGTCTACGAGGTCTCTAACTTTGGACTGTTGTAATACACGATACGGCCAAATACAAAATAAATGTTAACAATATCGCCTAGATAACTGTAAATATTAAAACCAGAGTTTTTCCAATGTAGTTTCACAAAATGCTAAGCATTAAGTTTCCTAAAGCTGAGCTGTGCATTTATTGTTCAGTGCATGATTTCATAACAGGCCAAACAGAAAATAAATACTAAATGTTAAATATAGCCTTGATACCTGTAAATATTTAAATCAGATGATGTCCAGTATAATTAGATCAAGTCTGCCCTACAAAGCCAAAGTGCAGTATCTACGAAAATTCCAAACTGAGAAAAACAGCATTGTTGTTTGTCTTTCACACTGTATTTTAGCAGATACTGGAAAATGAAAATCCTTATATCTTCAGGAAATGTTTCAGTAGATTAATGAGATTTTGATAGATTGATCAGAGGATATGGCATTTTATATTGGTGTAAAAAAGTAAATCACAAAAAATGCAGTTACTGCACTTTGGCTTTGTAGGGCAGAAGTTGGAGAGTCGATTATAGGATGCTCCAGAACTCACACAAACGGAGTCTTAAAGGAGCCACACCACTTTTATGACATGACACTATGGCAAAATTCAGCACATTTTAGTCGTATCGCAATAATGCCGATAACCGTGATCATTTTAAGTAGCCTACTATAATCATGATATCACATTTTCATGCCATTTCTCTAGTGGCTGGTAAAAAAGTTGAGTGGCTGGTAGATTTTGGAATCCACCAGCCACAGTGGCAGGTGGAAAAAAATATTTAATTTCCATCCCTGGCGTGCGTGCGGGCGTGCGTGTGTGTGTGTGTGTGTGTGAGAGAGAGAGAAAATGTGCTACCATGAGTGTGTTTACATGGTTGTTACTATTTTTGTTGTTGTTGTTTTGTTATTATTGTTGTTCATATCATCTTCAAAGGCTATTCCCTTAAAAATATGCCAGTGTATTAACCTTCATTTTTTGTGGACAAAATCCTGAATGTCTAAATTTATCTGCCACCAATTTCTTTGGTATTAAAGTGACTTGAAGTCAATTTTATATTAATAGCATCAATATGCCCTAAGAAGGGAAATGAGGATACAATTAAATAGCAGCTTTAAAATTTGCTAATTAACGAGAGAGCAAGACAGATGCTGTTGTGGAAGGGTATCTGTGATGCTGTTGTGTGAAGGGTGTCTGTGTGTGTGTGTGTGTGTGTGTGTGTGTGTGTGTGTGTTGGTATCATGAAACACCTATTGTTTTTTTTCAACTCTGGGAGTCAATTTGTGTGTAATGTGTGTGTGTGTGTGTGTGTGTGTGTGTGTGTGTGTTGACACCCTTGTTTTTCTGCTGGACTCTGGGAGTCTGGGTGTGTAATGTATGTACTGAATTTGTGTGTGTGTGTGTGTGTGTGTGTGTGTGTTGGTATCATGAAACACCTATTGTTTTTCTGCTGGACTCTGGGAGTCTGAATTTGTGTGTAATGTGTGTGTGTGTGTGTGTGTGTGTGTGTGTGTGTGTGTTGACACCTATTGTTTTTCTGCTGGACTCTGGGAGTCTGAATTTGTGTGTAATGTATGTACATGTGTGTCTGTGTGTGTGTGTGTCTGTGTGTGTCACTGCAACAGCTCTTTACACACACCATCTCCTGCTGGACTTTCTGTATGGAGCACCAGTAGACGTGTTGCTTAGCAACAGGTAGCACAAAAATTTTGCACATGTGATGTGTCTTTGTTCAGATTGCTGCTGTGGCATTGTGAGGTCACAAGTGCAGCAGGGAAGGGATAGGGCTGTTTTTGTGACCGCTTTTGCTCTGCAAAGAAATTCAACTCAGTTTGAATTTTGTGATCATTGTGATCACTCTTTAAGCACAGAGGGAGTGGCTGCTGTCCATGGCAAGTAGTCACGTGTATAGCCAAAGCAGTCATCGTAGGAGAAATCAGAAGAACATAGTTAGAACCAAGCCAAAATATATTTTTTTAATTAAACAACCTTACATTTTTCCGTAGCGAAAAGTGTGTAGATGTGGACAGATGTTGATGTTGACTCTTTGGTTTGACTGCTCAAATGACCAACGCTCCTAGTTTGGTGCTGCATTGTCCTGTTCCCTATATCTGCCCACTTGCTCGGTCCAACAAGGTGCTACAGGGGATAGTAAGATATGGTGGTGAATTGAGAGTCAAATTCAGACTCATTGTTATCCGAGACCACGACTTCACTGGGTAATCAGCGTATTACCCCAAATCAGTGGAGAACTGCTACAGAAAACGTTGGGGCGAAAACTCAAGAGGGAAACAAATTAACGTTAGATCGAGAATTCTCATTGCAAAATCAGAATTCCACAAGTAGCTCCATGCGGTTTTGTACATGCAGCATTACACCACTGTTTACAGCACTTCCAGTCACTGCACACTCTCATTTACCCTTTTGGGGCCGAAGCTTACATTTCTTTAGGAATCTGCCATTCTGGTTTGTATAGAAATGAATATTAAAGGAACCGTATGTAAGAAATGTATTTCAATTAATCATAAAATGGCCCTGGTATGTCACTAGACATTAAGAAATCATGTTAATTTCAAATACTTATATCACTGACAACAGCAGTCCGGCCAGGATATTGTCATTTTAAAAAGTGAAGTTGCAGCCCTCAACTGATGTTGATGTTGTGTTTTGTCATGTCATGTTGTGTTTTGGCCTGATGCGCCACCCTCCACCTATGTACTAATCACGGTCAGTAGTGTTTTGGCATCCGGGTTGCCAGCTCTGCCAGTCAGAGGGGAGGGGGAGGGGATACAACGCTCTACAGTAATTTGAAAGTGACTGCAGTACCAGTTTTGGCCACAATCTTACATATGGTTCCTTTAAGTGGTGCATAGGTAAAGGGCCGTTAGTAGGGGATGAGCGGAAATATCTTGAGTAGTCGTCACACAGAAGTGAGGCAATTTGTTGAGTAGTGTGACTCCAACCATTTGATTTTAAATGTAAAAAAGACGGAGGAAATAATTTCTGCATTTTGTTGCCTTTGTACTTGTACTGTACCAATAAAGTTGAAATCTAATAAAATCTACTCTAAAGTTTGATCCTAAGAAGGTTGGCAATTGTACTCCACTCGTCATACATAATCAGGCAATCACACAAGTGCAGTCCTACAAATACCTTGGGGTTCACATCAACAGTACACTTTAACATGCAACACTCACGTTAACTGGATTATGCTCCCAATTGCAACAGAGAATGTTTTTTTTTTTTTTTTTTGCACAGACTACGTTTGTATGGTGTGGAGCAGAGAATTATGCTCATGTTTTACCAGGCTGCCATAGAGAGCACAATCAGATATGGCATGACAGCCTGGTTTGGAATTGGCTTTAAAAGCAAAATTTGCTCATTTTACTCCAAACAGCAATGAAAATAATTGGCCAGAAACAATACAAAAACACTCCAGTACAAACACTCCAGTCCATTTTCGATCAGTGTGACCCTTCCCATGTTCTGTTTTCACAATATGAGATGCCACCATCAGGTTGATGATATCGGATATATCATTGCAGATTAAACAGATTTAAAAATTAGTTTGCTCCAATTTCAATAAGTATTCTTAGCAAACAACTTAAATAGTCATAAATCACATGCATATTTGTATTTATTTGTTTTCATTTTAACTTATGCTTATCTATCTATCAAACTTTTTTTTTCTCTAAGCCTGTGTTCAGTATGTGTGTGTAGGATCCTCACATATTGGGTGTGGTTGTTTGTGTGTAGTGTAGTATGTCTGTTTTGTTTCCATTTCTAGATGTGGTGTGTTTGAAGTTTGTGTGTATAGTTTGTGCCTGTGTGTGTTCGTGTGTGTGTGTGTGTGTGTGTGTTTGTGTGTTTGTACAGGCTCAGACAGGTGAATGTGATTGGTTGATTAATCTGGTACAGTGAGGCTCCATAATAGTCTTGTTGTACCCCTGTAGGTCTGACAGGCATGATGAATGAGTGGTCTTGACCAAATGTGTATTGTACAGGCTGAGCATACACATACACAGAGAGAGAGAGAGAAAGAAAGAGAGAGAGAGAGAGAGAGAGAGGAGAAATAAATACACACATATAAAATGTAATGCTTTAGTTTGTTTTTGTGTGTTTCTCTTATACTACACGGCACAGAAAGTTTGACTTTCTGTTTTACATAGATAATAGACCCATATGACACATACACACACACACACACACACACACACACACACATACTGTGCTAATGGCTTAAACACTGTCATTTAGGCTACATGTGGGCTTACTCCCCTCCCGCTGCACCCCTGTCTCTGTTGGGGGACGGGAAACCGTCTCATTTGAATTTGAGGAATAATTACCATCCTCTCTCCACTTACCACCTGCCTGCCTGCCGCTCAAATCCTCGTGTGTGTGTGTGTGTGTGTGTGAGTGTGTGTGTGTGAGTGTGTGTGTATATGAGAGAAAAAGATAAAGAGAGGATAGGGAAAGAGATTGCACTTGCTTTGTCATGAGCTACATCCCGCTAGCATGAAGGGGATGGACTATTAAAGGCGCCATGGAGGGCTTTGTCCAGCGGGAGGCATCAGTCAGTGTAAAAGTCGTAATGCCTGGAGATTCCCAGGTGTGCGTGTGGAATGGACTGAACAGAAGGCATCAAAACCTGAATCTCTCCCAGCTCTGTCTCCGTCATCTCCCACAGTCAATTACTATCTATATGTTTACTTTATTTATTTTATTATTTTATATTTACTATGGTAACAGTGTATGCACAACAGGCATTAGAGTCGCCCCACCCCTTGTAGAGTGTGCAGTTGTAGTTGCTATAGAAACCTGTGTCCTGTGGTGTGTGCTGGTGGGATTGTGTGGATGAGGTCTGGCGCAGGTTGGAGTGGCGCGTGTGCTTTCACATGGCAGTAATGCTGCTGTCTGCTCCCATGGGAGCCGCGTGCTCCCGCTATGCCATATCTTGTCTCTGTTCTGGTGCTTTGGACTAGCCTTTACACTGACCAACTAGCCTCCTGTCAAACCTTATTCATTTGTGTACTTTTTATTCATTTTGTGTTATTTATTTATATGATAAATAATGTGTTCATGTGAAAAATGCCTGTAGTCGTGCCCATTTGTCCTCTTCGTTTCCACATCACATACCATCCACTCCACACCTTAACTACCCCCGTCATTCCCCAAAATCCCCCCACAATCCCCCTTTCCTACCTCACATTACCCCCCACTCCCCCACCCCCCTCTCTTCCCCCAGATTCAAGGGTCGTCTGAAATAAATAAGGTCCTGTGGAGGCGAGCTTGTGGATTGACAGGGAGAGCTGGGTGATGGATTGTCATGCCCCCCCCCCCCTCATCTCCGTCTATCAATCACTCGAGCTTTGCTGCTGCAGGTGGATTTTTCCCTGGCTCAGCGTTTCCTGCCTGAGCCGTCGGTGGTGCTCACACACGGAGCACTGTTGCACTTTTTAATTCCCTTTTGTGTGCTCTCAAGGTAGACTGACAGCCTCACGCCTTACAGAGGAAGCATAACAACAGGGCTTGTACCAAGGAGAAGGCCAGAGCACTAATAATGTGTTGCTTTCTCTCTCTCTCTCTCTCTCTCTCTCTCATAAAAGAGGGTTGTGGATGGATAGAGTGACTGGTCTATGTGCTCTGCAGTGGGATGACAGTTAAGCCAGCAACCATTTCTCCATACTTAGAGAGATTAGAGAAGGGGGTCGAGGTAAAAAGGTCAAGACTGTGACCTCATGTTCTTGCTGTACCCCTTGCCCCCTGGTTTTAACCCGTTAGCTAACCTCCAGCTTAGAGCATAAGGAACCGGAACATAAACACAAGCCAGATGAAAGCATCCTGGGAAATCTGTATGGCCCTGCTTATAGATGACCCTCTGATAATAATCACTCTGTCCAGTCACGTCATCAGCATCACCATGACCTCATCAACCTTTGGCAGCAGCAGATAGGGTTCAAAGGTCAAATGGATGAGAGAAGTACAGTAAATCCAGCTGGGTTCAAGCTAAAGCAAAAGTCATGGTCGCTGTGTGTAGCACAGGTTGGCCTAGATGTCCACACTGGCCAGTGAAATGACTGGAGGCACAGATGGAGACCCATGTGGTGTCCAGCTGACACCTTATGCCGGCGCTGAGCCCATGTCCGCGACTATGAATTCGTCCAGTCAGGGAACTCTGAGTAACTCTGACCGGACTTCCGGTGCGTTTGAGCCAATCGGCTTCTTGCGCCCGCAGGGGTAGTTGTTTAAATGCGGCACTGCTTGGATGGCGGTGTGCAGCTGTTTGTGTGCAGTGACATGTTAAGCCTGATGGGAGCTGCAGTCGGCAGCTGTGTGCTGTGTGGGGAGAAAGGAGGACAGTGGGGATGAGAGAGATGAGCCCCTCAGCAGCATATAGGGGGTAGGGGCCGGTCAGGAGCTGGAGGCTGTGGAGGGATTGGCGTGGTGTGTGGAGGGATAAAAGACGGTGCACACTGTTGATACACAAGCACAGAGGCTCTCACAAGCATACAGATTAATGCATGATAGTATTAGCACATAGAGAGCATATCTGGTAGGAGTGTGAGCACAACATACATTTTATTCTGTAGGTGTGGAATGCACTAGGAAGGGCATTTGTGTTGTATTGCTATTGCTATACCTTCTTTTAGGAATAGGAATCAGTAAAGGTCATTATCATCAAAGACATCATCATTCAACTTGACATTCAGTAAAAAAGAAATCAAGAAGTCTTTTTATTATGACTAAACCAATTTAATGCAAATGTATTTAATAATCACTACTTGCTCACATTTCAAAACTCCACTTGCCCCTGAGTGCTATTCTGAGTGGGTAATTGGCTACAAACTTGCTTCGGTGCTTTCATTTCAAGATGTAATGTTGCTCTGATGCCTTTTGCCTAATGAGGCCCGTTGCTCCGCTATTGCATCACTTCCTGTGGCAGTGGAGTGTGGGTCTGTCTGGGTTTGGGCTGATCGAGAGACACTCCTCAAACTGCAGCGGCTGCAGAAAATAGTTTTAGGAGAGCAGCGGTGTCTGTATAGTCTTGGGTTCTACCCCCTCGCTCTCCTCCCCTCGTCTTCTTTGCCTCGTTGCTTGTCTTTCCTCCACCCACGTCTCTCCTCAGCTCTCCGTCCCCCACTCCCCCTCCATCCCCCTCTTTTCTTCTCCTCTCCTCATTCTTCCCATCTCAACCTTCATCTCCTCCCCTTGGTTTTGGGGATGCCGGTTCTCTCTCCAATCATTCTGTCCCCTCGCAGCGGAGGAACTTCACAGAGAGCACCTTCACCTCAGTCGCCCCCTTCCCTTGGCTCAGCGGAGGGGGGTGTGGACTGTTCGGAATGCTGCACACTGCTGCTGAATGCTCTAAGAGGGAAGGAGCTGGAGAAGAAGGAGGGACAATGGTGGACAAGAAGAGGCATGAGATCTGTTTCGAGAGAGGAATGTGAGAAATGCTGTGAGCGAGGGAAAAAAAGGAGACAGAGAAAAAGACATGTGGTAGATGGAGAGATCTCAATCTCTCTTTAACTTTTAAAATGCCATTGTGTGCCATGATGTGGTTGGCCCCCATGGCACAGCATCCTGCATCTTGTAAGTCATTAAGAGCTGCAGCATAAGACTATAGACTTGAGGATATGTAATGTGTTCTCCAGTAGCTCCTCTAGTAGCTTCCCCCTCACAATAAAATGTTTGCCCCACCCACTCTCTCTCTCTCTCTCTCTCTCTCTCTCTCTCTCTCTCTCTCTCTCTCTCTCTCTGCCCCTAATGGAATTGTCATTATTTCCCATGCACCCTTATTTACCCTTAATGATGTTTGCATATCCTCTCATATGAGGGGCTGGGGAGGAAGCGGCAGAACCATCAACACCAATCCCATTTAAGATCGGCTGAATGAAATAAAAGCCTTGGAACATTTCTTATTAATGGATGTGAAGGGAATTTAATAACTCTAAATGAAGTGCATCCAAAGGCAGCTGCTTGAGGAGATACTTCTCACAGAGGCTGTGCATGTGTGTGTGTGTACTGTATGTGTGTGTGTGTGTGTGTGTGTGTGTGTGTGTGTGTGTGTGTGTTTTGTATGTGTGTGTTGTGTAATATTGGACAAACCTACTCCAAGCTGTATTTTAACCTATGCACTGCTCCAGTTGAACTTGTTAATGCCACAGGGAACTTCATGTGGAGTCATCGTGCTTCACTAAACTGTAGATCTGGGGCATGTTGAGCATTGGGGACTCCCATCCTAAAACCTAAATCCGAATCACATATGAGTGTCTAATCTAGTGATCATCAGAGGCTGAAATGGGAAAACAAAAGTCTTCCGTGCTGTATCAATGCAATAAAAAGCTATTAGCAGGCATTAATTAAACGTTGTACTTAATGTTTATAAAGTATTTATAACTGCATTTAAGCATTTTTACGATTTATTAATGCTGAAGCTAATGGTTTCTTCATGTAAATTAATGTACTGAACTTATTTAGTAGGCTGTGAATATGAAACAGTCGTCATTAGTCAATGTTTTAAAAACATTAATATTAGCAAAGTAACCATTGAATAAACTATGTTGTAACGAATGGCCACTGTAATCCAATTATACAAAAACATAAGCAAGTGCTTGCCAAGATTATGCCATGATGAAACACGCGGCTTTCTGGCTTGTTGGTGTGTTATAATGGAATGTGACCCATATGTGTGTGTTTGTGTTTGCAGGGGGTTTGCGGGGAGCGTCCATTGTTGATTCTCTGGACACGCTGTACATCATGGGACTCATGGAAGAATATGAGGAAGCCAAGAAATGGGTGGAGACTGACTTGGACCTGAACTCGGTAACATCAACATTCAGTCTTCACTCCTCTGCTTCTCTTCACTCCTCTGCTTCTCTTCACTCCTCTGCTTCTCTTCACTCCTCTGCTTCTCTTCACTCCTCTGCTTCTCTTTACTTCTCTTTGCTTCTCTGCTTTCTCTCTCCCGGACTCACAAGTCTATCCCTTAATCTTAGCTCAGATCTTCAGGTATTCAACTAGCCCGCTTGCTTGCGAGACTCAGTGGCTGTGAAGTGTGCACCCGCTTCCTTATTTGGGTTTTGAGTTGGCAGGTTTTATGACAAAACGCTTGAAATTGAATATGTGCATGTGTAGGGTAGGCTATGTGTAGGCTATGTTTAAAATGAAGGTTGACGGTCATGCAAATTCCGTGAGTTTTCCGGGAGAAATAACAAAACGGGAGGGTGCCGGGAGATGACCTTGAAATACGGGAGAAACCCGGAAAAAACAGGAGTGTTGGCAGGTATGCTCTACTCTCCTCTCCTCTCCTGTCCTCTCCCTCTTCTCTCATCTTTTCAACTACTCTCTTCTCCTTACCTCTCCTCTCCTCTTCTCTCCTCTTTTCAACTACTCTGCTCTCATTTCCTCTCCTCTCCTCTTCTCTCCTTTCCTTTCCTCTCCTCGTCTCATTTTCTTTCCTCTCCTTTGTATCTCTCTTTCTCTTTCATTACCTCCCTTTCAGCAACTAGAGCATTCCCAGATGCAGTGAGTCTTTAGTTTATTGTGGGCCATTGATTGAATCAGTCCGTTTTAATCTCTCTATTGAGGCACTGACTGGCTCGCTCTCAGTCCCTCTCTTGTGGCCCAGTGAAGAGACCAAAAGAGTCCGGTCATCCATCCATTCCTGAGTGATTCCTGAGAGAGCTCAAAGCTACTTGTGTGGGTTCTGACCCGTTCGGACCGGCCTTTGTGTGAGAGATGAGACTCTATAGTCTCCCCTTCTTCACTTCCCCCCTTTAGATTTAATGGGAAAGCCACAGACTGTGGGGGGAGAGAGAGAGAGAGAGAGAGGACAAATGCTTAGATAGAGACAGACTGTGGGGGCAGACAGAGAGAGAGAGAGAATAGAATTTTCAAAAACCCTTTATTACATTCTTGCCACAAAGTATTTACATGATCACTTTGTAAAATAAATAAATAAATAAAATCAAGGAGCGAGTCCAGTTTTCTCCAAGAAATGTGCCCACAGACTGTGGGGGGGGGGGCAGACAGAGAGAGAGAGAGAGAGGACAAATGCTTAGATAGAGACAGACTGTGGGGGGGGGCAGACCGAAAAAAACAGGCAGCAGGACAGACTGGATGGACAGACAGACTGGGGGCAGACAGAGAGAGAGAGAGACAGACACTTACTGTAGATGGAGACAGACTGTGGGGGCAGACAGAGAGAGAGAGAGAGAGAGAGAGAGAGAGAGAAGACAGACACTTACTGTAGATGGAGACAGACTGTGGGGGGGAGAGAGAAAATCTGAGGAAAGAGAGGCTGAGTTTAAAGCAAAGAGGCGAGGGCACTGCCCTTGTCCAAACGTAATCCCGTGATAATAGACTCCCCAGTGGGCAGGGGGCAGAAGGGTCGGCCAGTTGGGTCGGCATGAGACGGCCGAGATTGGCAGTGCCAAGTCCAGGTCTGCCAGGGCTTTGTATACTGACTGGCGGTTCCCCCGGCCGACTCGTCCTCGTCAGATGGCCCGTGGCCTCTCGCTACAAAAACAAGCTCTCCATTGAGCGTGTGCTCATTAGAGTGTGATGGTGCCCTGCCCAGGATATTCGAAAGATAGCCTCGTCTCAAACCTAATTGCACCCCCCTGGCGTCTCTGAACACGTTGATGTTGCAATGGATTTTCAGTGATTTTCCATTTTCTTGTGTAGAGGATGGAAAATGCCACTGTCAGAAACAGGATTAATGTCCATTTTGCACCAGCATTCACCGGTCATAACCTGCAGTTAGAGTCTTATGTCAAAATAATTGCTATGAATAATTAATTGAATTGATTAGCATAAGCTATAGCCTTCAAGCTTAACATTATTTGATGATTGTCTCTTAATTGAAGCATAATGTAAAGTGTTTCTTTTGGTTTCATTTTCATTGAACAAGTTTTTTAATGATACCTTCATTTGTGCAGTTGATTTTCTTTACGGCTCTCTGGCATGAGTAAATTAGTTTTTGAGTGGGTATTGTTAGCCATCCATTGAAATGCAGCACTATGTGCTATATTGGCATATTAATATATCCCAAAGGTAAGGACTACAATAGACTGAAATGCGTTGATTGCCTCTTTTGAAAATTACCCGAAAAGAGTCTGTGCATGTGAACACAATTAAGAGGATTTCTACACTGTGTGCATCTCATTCATGTACAGAGGCAGGTATCACACACAAGCACACACACACACACACACACACACACACACACACACACACACCCTACACCCTCCCTAAGGATACAGCATAATTTGATTAATGTGGATCTGGATGAACTGTCTGTCCATCCATCCTGTATGTTTTCCATGCCTTTTTTCTCACTATTCATTACTTTCGCTCGCTTTGATGTGTCGGACAATTACTTTCCCCCGCCAAGGCAGCGACTGCTAGAGAGGCTTGAGGATAACGATAGAGAAGGAGAAAGTCCAGTTAAACAAGAGAGAGAGAGAGAGAGAGAGGGAGAAAGAGAGAGAGGGAGAGAAAGAGAGAGAAAGCCTCCTGCACTATCTCCCCCTCATCAGCGCCTGTCATAAAGACACTGGGGGGCGGATTTACCCTCTCGCTGGCACTTTGTCACAGGAGCAGGCGGCTCCATCCGTCTCTTTCACTCTTTCGCTCTCCCTCGCTCCCTCTCTCCGGACTCCTCTGATCAATCGTTCCCGAAGGTCGCGCCAGCGTTAGAGGCGCCCATCTGTCCTGCGTGATGGAGAGCAGGGGCAGAGCTCACTCATGCCCGCTCCTATGCCCATCAGCACAAGCCAGTCACGGCCCATTGCTCTCTCTTTCTTTCTTTCTTTCTCTCCCCCTCTATCTCTCTTTCTCTCTCTCTTTCTCTCCCTCTCTCTCTCTCTCTCTCTCTCTCTTTCTCTTACTCTGTCTTTTTCAGCTCCTGGCCCTCACAGTACACTCAAATGCTCAATTTTATGGTATAGCCCATATCCTGCGGCTTGGGAGCAGATCAGCCCAATCTGACAGGTGCGACAGAGAAAAGTCCCCGTGGGCGTGGGGATTTTCGACCTGGCAAAATGAAAGATGACTCTGCCAGGACAATCCCTTTTTTACCCAGATCCCTGAGGTACCAAACGCGGTGCATTTCTCAGAGATTGCAGCTAGCCAAGCGGCTAATTGATTTACTTGATTTTCTATCTCACCCCCATCCCCAATCCCCACCTCCCCGTCCAACACACTGCATACGCACACACACACACCACCACCACCACCACTTCATAAATATGAAAACACAACTGTGAAAAATGTTCTGAGTTTCTCAAAGCCTGGGTCCTCTCCCCCATGTGTGTCCAGTGGCGGTGAGATGGATGAGAGTAATCGCTGAAGCTGTCAGGTGACTCTCATGGGGCCGTCCTCTTTTGCATCGCTTATTAAGGCGTCATTATTAGCCAGACGGCCAGGCTCTGACCGGAGGGATGGACAGCTGTCGTGGACCTGTCAGAATGAATGATGGACAGGAAATGGCCGACAGTCGCAAAAGACAACAAACATGTTGACGAATTAAAAAGGAGAGCAGCTGCAGTTCAGCACCACTAGGGGCAGACTGGGCAGGTGTTTGGATTAGGAGGGTGGCGGGTTGAGTGTGTACACATCAGCCTGGCATAGGCCTCTCTGAAGAGCACTCAAGGGGAATAATGCTGGGAAAAGTGTGTGTGTGTGTGTGTGTGTGTGTACATATTTGATCTTCACTCTTCGATTCCCTGGAGGGATGTAGAGTTAATGCTTGCGTAGCCTTGGGTGCACAGGGCCAAAGCCCAGTAAAGAGGATTCAGCGCCGCACCCAGCCCTGCATATAAAAAGATGGCCCCCTGAGGCCAGATATGATTTTCTGTCCTGATCTTCAGAGAGCCAGATAAACAAGAGAGAAAAACCTGAAAAACAACTAACAACTGTGTGTGTGTGTGTGTGTGTGTGTGTGTGTGTGTGTGTGTGTGTGTGTGTGTGTGTGTGTGTGGAAGCTGAATCATTTGAATAATCCGATTAGCTCTGATCTTAAACAGTTGCATCCTGCAGCACAGTCTCTGAGGCCTGTCTAAGTCTGGCTCCCCATTAATTGTGTCTCGGCTCATTAGAAGAAACTCTACCCACAAGAAAACGTTTCCTGTTGGACCATGTCTGATTGCATGATTTCTATTCTTTTCCTTTTTTCCCCTTTCCTCTCTTTCTCTTTTTTTAGTGTCTTAATATTTTCTTTCCTTCCAATGCACATACTTTTATTTCATGATATGTCATTGCATTAAGCCATTACATTCTAGGATCAAAACCCCTACTATGGACACGATAAGAAATGGCATAATTTAAAAAAAGAAATGCTGTAATGTTCTTTCAGCGGAAGTGCTTAAATTATTTAAACATGTCTATTTATTCCACTCACTCTCAGAAATGCTATATTGAGCATTGCCCTTCAACCTTCACCATTCAACATTCACTCAATCCTTTTTGTTTTCTGTCTTTTTCACAAAGACTGTTTCTAGCCCCTCTTAGAAAAGAAACACTTTCATGGCTTTTATGGTGAGACACCTCTAAGTGTTGTTATGCCTTCTTGTTTCTGCTCATGGACTTTGTCTTTCCGTCTCTTCCTTTCTCTCTCTCTCTCTCTCTCTCTCTCTCTCTCTCTCTCTCTCTCTCTCTCTCTCTCTCTCTTTCTCTCATTCTCCCTTTCATGGCATATTCAGTGATACATAAGACACCCCACCCTCTCTTTCCATGTCTGCCTCTCTTTTTGGTTTCCTTCTCTCTCTTCCTCACATGAACTTTGTCCTTCTCTCTCTTTTTCTCTCCTCGCTACATCTCACCCCTGTTTCTCGGGCATGGCAGACGGCGCTGATGATTTGGCGTTTGAGGGTGGATGCCCACCGTGATGGCGGTATGCCATGCCTCCGCTCATTAGAATGATTGGCACCGTTGTTAAGACGACCGGGCACCTTCGTTGCCATGTAAGGGTGCTAACATAACACACGGAGCCTAATTTGAGCCCACCGCTCCCCGGACTGAATGCGTCAGCGGCCAATCAAAGCACAGGCCTTTCAGCTCTCTTAATTGAGCTGTTTGGGAGGGTTGACAACTGTGGAGAAGAGACAAGGCCATTGCCAGCTGGGCTTTCAACAGCTCCTCTCTCTCTCTCTTTCTCTCATTCTCCCTTTCATTGGCATATTCAGTGATACATAAGACACCCCACCCTCTCTTTCCATGTCTGCACCTCTCTTTTGGTTTTCCTTCTCTCTCTTCCTCACATGAACTTTGTCCTTCTCTCTTTTTCTCTCTCTTCATCTCTCCCCTGTTTCTGCGGGCATGGCAGACACGACGCTGTTGATTAGCGTTTGAGGGTGGATGCCCACCGTGATGGCAGTATGCCATGCCTCCGGCTCATTAGAATGATTGGCACCGTTGTTAAGACGACCGGGCACCTTCGTTGCCATGTAAGGGTGCTAACATAACACACGGAGCCTAATTTGAGCCCACCGCTCCCCGGACTGGTACGTCCGCGGCCAATCCAAAGCACAGGCCTTTCAGCTCTCTTAATTGAGCTGTTTGGGAGGGTTGACAACTGTGGAGAAGAGACAAGGCCATTGCCAGCTGGGCTTTCAACAGCTCTTTGTCTTAGAGAGAAAAAAGAGTGGTACTCTCTCTCTCTCTCTCTCTCTCTCTCTCTCTCTCTCTCGGTCTCTTTTTTCAAGGAAACCGTTCAAAATTTCCATAATAAAAGTTCCTGCCCAACGATCCACATCCCCCTTGTTCTTGCAAGACACACTAGACATCCTGCTTTCACTTAGTGAGCGTGCTGTGTTCAGAAAAGTGCCCATCTCTTTTTTGTCATCTGCATTAGTTACATTGGTTCTTTTTTTTTACATTTAGGAATGGATTTCACACACATGTGGGTTGTATGGACTGTTTTTTTCTGCAGACTATCGCTACTGATGAAAAAGAGTAAAGCCTGGCGTCTTATGGGCAATGCAGCGCTCCTTTCCCTCCCTCTCATCTCCTCTTCTGCTGGCACCCCATCTCTCCATTTTTCCTTTCTGTACCTTTTCTCTGAGTCTCTTGTTTCTCTGCTACCCCAAAAAGAGGTTATTTGTAATTTTGGTTTTCAAATGATCACGGAGGCACAGATGGGCTACCTCTTATGTGTAAAAGCTCCAGCTTTTGTCACACATGAAAGCAACCTGCTGCTTTGCATTAAAGTGGATTCTACCCAATCTCAGATGGATGCACTCAGACTCTGGTAAACTTCAGTCCACTCCTCTCGAGCCTGGGCCACACTCAGGCCTACTGTACACAGCTAGGCAGGCTTCAAATATAGTCGACGCCTTTGATATTTTACCTGATGGTTATCCCTCAACCTTTGGCGCACACACACACACACATACACACACACGCGTGGACTGAAAAAAGATTCCTCCTAGTTAATCCAGCCTGAGTGACAACTGGGTTCCTGTAACACGCAGACAGAGGTCACTCAGCAGAAGGTCTTTCAAGTGCAGTCGTAGTGTGTGAAGCAGTTGAACCAGACTGTTTCTATTCAGCAGGTATCTTTAATGGTCTGACACACATTCATGCACAACAGTGTGTTTTGACCTTTTGTAGAACCCAATAATGAATCATTATTCCCAAAGACTCCCTCACAATAATATCTGCTAATCAAAATATAATAAAACTTGATTATGTCCTAACTTCCCAATAATGTAATACATTTTTACATCAATGGAAGGCTATTACAAAAACATTCTACAACTTTGTTTCACACAAGTGCCTATTGACAAGATTCCCACATCACTCAACTTTATGTGCAGCCATAGTCACAGATGGCTGAGGTGGTTACTTGCGTCCAAACTAGACATTGCTGTACCATATGGCTACTGATCGTCTTCACAAATTATTGCAGTGTTTTACTAGGGGCAGTCAGTCATTTCACCACACCCAACAGTGATTTGTTACATTTGAGACTGCTTCGAGTGCACTGACTGGAGTGTGCTACAGAATGGAGAGGACTTAGAGGAGTTCACACATTGCACAACTGACTACCTGAACTTCTGTATGGACATTGTTGTTCCCACCAGAACTGTACGCTGCTTTCCTAACAACAAACCTTGGATAACCAGCAATGTCAAGACCCTTCTCAATAGGAAAAAGATGGCGTTCAGAGAGGGGGACATGGCAGAGCTGAGGCGCGTGCAAGGGGAACTCAAAGTCAAGCTGAAAGAGGCTAAGGAGGACTACAGATGGAAGGTGGAACAGAAGTTGCATCAGGAAAAGGATCAGGATCTTTGATTTCTCAAGTGCTTTTAACACCATCCAACCCCTCAGACTGGGATACAAGCTCTTTCAGATGGGTGTGGACGCTCATCTGGTAACCTGGATTACAGATTACCTGACCGAGTGACCACAGTTTGTCAGACTGAAGAACTGTCTCTCTGACACTGTGATCAGCAGCACCGGAGCGCCACAGGGAACTGTGCTCTCTCCAGTCCTGTTCACCCTGCACACATCTGACTTCTGCTACAACACCGAGTCATGCCACATGCAGAAGTTTTCTACTGTTTTACTGCTACACTGTTTTTCATGCTATATTAGCACACATGACCAGTGGCTTCTGCTACAATACTGAATGGCTGTAACCCTATTACCTCAACCTATTCTTGCACTCACATATTTTTTTATATTACCTTGTCTACATTATACTTTACTCTCTTATTTGTCCATATTATTTATGCTGGTCTCTAGACCTTATTCTTGCACTGTTGCACTGTTGGACTACTGTTGGACTCACCATGACACTCACTCTCTTGAGCACCTTACCATGCACACAGAACTACAGGACTACTGTTGGACTACTTTTTGCACCTTCACCATGACACTCACTCTCTTGAGCACCTTACCATGCACACAGAACTACAGGACTACTGTTGGACTACTTTTTGCACCTTACCATGACACTCAGGGCCAGATGTACGTACATTTGCAAACGTAGCGTTATCAGCGTCATGGATAAACCGCAGACTGCGAACGCTGTCAGACCCAAGTTTCCATCGTATTTATCAAACTAGTGTAAACTGTGCCTTTCTCTGCCTTTCTCCGCCCATAAACGCAATTTACGAACATCCACAACTGAATAGCAGAGCCTATACAAGCGCAGTTGAATGAAGTTAACTGATGACAACATTAAAAAGAATTAAACGTTTAGCGATCATGAAATTATACCATACATGATAAGATGTCAACAAGCAGGGAGATAATGAAGATCAGTAGTTTTACTCAAAGTACTTGTGCATGTAGGCTATGGAAAATTAGTCAAATCTAGCAAGTAGGAAAGTGAATGATGTGAAAGTAAGACATTCAAAAGGCCAACGAAAGTTAAGGTTGCTTTTGATAGTACAAATACTTACAAAACTGGTGCTCTAAATAGTGATTCTGTTGTCTTTGAAAGGTTCTCTTATTGACGCATTGAACTGCAATTTGGATTAACACCTGCTTTTACAAAGCGGAAGTATTTAGGCGCCAGAATAGGCGATGCGCTTTCAGGAGCAGTCTTTGTACATACCGGAAAACATAATTAGAGCTCTTTCGGCTTCCCTCTCATTTTTTTCGCTAAACTCCCACTTTCCCCTGGATCCTCCCATGAATGCATATGTATGACCAAAAACATAATTAGCCATGTTCAGCTCCGCGACAAGCAGTTTGCTCATCATTGCGACCTGTTTGTACACATACTGTACCTGCAATGATTTTACCGCGACGTTACAAAACAAATCTCGCCTGGAAATTAGGGCAAAAGCTGGCGTTAGTACATCTGGCCCTCACTCTCTTGAGCACCTCACCATGCACACAGAACTACAGGCCAGTCCCGGCCCTGTCACTGCAAGCGTCTCATGCTTCACACTCAAGCACACTGTGGATTTTTTTATTTAATTCATATAGTATATTTAGTATTTAGTCTTCTTACATGTGTGTGTGTGTGTGTGTGTGTGTGTGTGTGTGTGTGTGTGTGTATAGAGAGAGAGAGAGAGAGAGAGAGAGAGAGAGATAAAGCAGTAATTGCAAGCTTTAGTTAGCCCCGACGCTAGGTAATGAAGGCAAGCTTTCAAGCCCTGAGTCACAGGAGGCGGGGTAAAAAGCCCTGAGTCACAGGAGGCGGGGTAAAAAGCCCTGAGTCACAGGAGGCGGGGTAAAAAGCCCTGAGTCACAGGAGGCGGGGTAAAAAGCCGGGGTAATTAGCATGTTTGAGTTTTTTCTGCATAGATTCTCATGGGTGTCATCTGGAGTGGTGCGGTGAGAGCTTGTGCTTCATGTTGCATCTTATTTGTCTGTCTCTTTTCAGTCTCTTTTGATCTGTCTCTTTTGATCTGTCTCTTTCACTACCTCTATTTTTCTCTCCACCTCTCTCTCTCTCTGTCCTTCTCTGCCTCTTCCTTCCCCCTCACTATCCACCCCCCTCACTACCTCTATTTTTCTCCCCCTCTCTTTCTCTCCCCATCTCTCTCTCTCTCTCTCTCTCTGTCCTTCTCTGACTTTTCCTTCCCCCTCACTGTCCACCCCGGTTCCTCCATGTGTGTTGTATGAGGCTGCTGTGCTCATCTCTGCCTGGAAGGGAGACATCTGCCAGGAGCACACACATGCACAGCTGCCACCATAAACATGTTTAACTATGCAGGGGGAGCGTTGTGGAAATAGCGTGGTGTGGAGGGTTGTGATGCGGTGTGGTGTGGTGCGGTGCAGTCCCTCAAGCTTGCAGTTCATGTATTAATTACGGGGAATGCTTTTCTGAAAGTGCACAGATGTCACTAAAGATTGCATGCCTTTCATGTCTCGTGTGTTGAAGAGGTGAACATTGCCTTTTGGTCTTACCTCAAGGGTGACAAAAAATACTGTAAAAGAACAAGACTGAAAAGGGAGAGTCAAGGCAAGACAAGTCTTCATTAGGAGGTGAAGAGCACCGATTACAAATGGAAGTGGAGCAGGTGAAGGTAGAGGCCAGGCTGTGGAGAGGTGAGGCTTTGACCATGCCCTGATGGTGGCGTGCCGTGTTGAGTAATGCAGAACAGGTGCCTGCGGTTTTTCATCCATTTTCAGGTGTCAAGGACCACTTATCTAGCACCATGGAACACACAGAGGCATAACCAAATGAGCCAATGCCATTGAAGTCGTTAGGCATTTCAACGTTTTGAGGGATGAACAGCAAAATTGCACAATTTCAACCCAATTTTTGCTGCTCTTATTTCTTCATTGTATGTGCCTTCTTATTTAGTTTTTATTGTTTACTTGAATGTTATGTTTGTCTGTGGACTTAATTGGTAAAATATGTCTTGTCTCCACCGTGGGATAGTGAGAATCGTAATTTCGATCTCTTTGTATGTCTTGGCATGTGAAGAAATTGACAATAAAGCAGACTTTGACTTTTTACTTTGAAGATGTAATGGCTTAGAATAAATGGCGAACCGAAGTTAGCGAGGAGAATGCTTACAGTATGTACTTGTGAACAGAAGGTGGGATTTAATTCTGACCTGGTCGTGCCAGAGACCAGAGAGATATTTAGATGGATGCTTGAGATTTAGGAAAGCATTTGTAGGGCCTGTTTTCTGTCGATACAGAAGACCTTTTAGAATGCAACCCTCTCAGGGTTTCTGAGGTAAAACAGCTGAACCTGTGCCAGTAAAGTTTAGTCAACTACTGTAGTCACGAAACTTCTATCAGATGGAGAATGACAATGAGAGAGAGGGATGGAGAGAGAGAGAGAGAGAGAATAGATAACCAATAAAAGATTGTATTTGCCTTGTTACTCTGTACTCCTTTAAATCATTCCATTTGTGGACTAGCTTATGAAATAGGTTGGTTTATTTTATTGAGTTATTCTAGAATAGAATTTGTATTGCAAAATTAGTTTTCTACTGCTGAGGTTGAATAGACTGAATACAACTAATGGGACAGCCTGTTCTTCAGTGCACCTGGGCAACATTGGGCAACTGATATGGTGGATACCAGGGTTCCTTATTTGCCAGGAATATTGCAAATTGAAGTTGCATGATGAAACCTGTTTGGCTGATGATCTAGAGCATTTTTTGCAAATGCATTGAAATCACTTACGTAATACGTTCAGAGATCTGGATGTGATATTAGTTACAGGAAATGTAAGATATAGCTAGCCCTTCCTGTGATACTTGAAGACCTTCATCAATAGTGTTTCTTTACTCTGTGACCAGACGAAAAGTTCACATTGTCCTCGAAAGGAGAACAAATTGGAGATCTTGAGAGGCATAATCACAGACAAAATTATTGATCAGCTAGTAATTGATACTGGTATATCCATCCTGTCCACATACAGCTGTGTTCGTCCCTGTCTGTCGTATCATGGATATGGCCGGGGTCAGATACAGTGCAGGTCCTAATTAGACTGCGGATGAGTTTGGAAAGACTCTGAGATAATCACTCATAATGTGACCTATAAATCCCTGCTATATTACAATTATGGCACTCCATACACACCACTACACAATTTATATTGTGCTTGTTTTGGGAGTTGAGTTTTGAATGACAAGAATGATCATAAAATCTGGCATGTGACCTTGTGTTGAATTTGTAAGCTCCCGGACGGATACCCATGAACACACAACCATGTTGAGGTGGTTAGCCAAAGATACACCAGGCCCCATGATGGTGGCATGATGTTTACTGTTTTTGTACCCTATTTCTCACTCTCTCCAGGCTAATGTTACCCTGTCTTCGAGAGTTCATAGTGTCTAAAAGGAGACAGGCAAATGCTTGTTGGGTACGGCCTGGAAAAATTCCTGAATAATCGTAGCGATGCATAATTGATGAGAGTGACCTGGAATGAAATGGTGTTATAAATATCCAGAAATGTTGCCGAGTCTGACTGGCTGTGCTGTGCAGAAAGCTCATCCTGAGGCTAGATGGATGAAGTGGTGGGGGCATATATTGGGTGAGGATTGTGTGTGGGGGGCTGATAAATGGATGAAACAAAAAGTAAACGCACTCTCAAGCTTTAACTCTTTCATTTTTAAGAAAGCATATCACAAGACGAATGCGTTTTGGCCTAAGCTGTTTTCAGTGTCTTACCGAGGATAGGACAAGTTGTTGCTTAAGCAGGTAAGATGTGACGTCAGCTCATTGCCAAATTGGCACAGGACTGAATGGAGAAAAGAACAAGATCACAAACTCAAATGATACTCAAACTTATAACAGAATAAAAACATATAATAAAAATAAAACTCAAATAAATAAAAAAATAGACAAAAAAATAGACTATTTCTTGCCCGGGGGGCAGATAAATGAAATGAGGAATGGTTGAGTGGACAGGAAGGATAGTAACATGGAGGTGTTTTTGAGAAAGAGAGAACATTTAATGAGAGTTGTGTTTGTGATGGAGCGAGAGATGGAGAAAGTGAGGGTGTTTGTGAAAAAAAGTAAAGGAGAAAGAGAGAGAGAGAGAGGCATATCTGATGAATGCATCTGCCTCCACTGAATCAGTGTAGCGATCTGCAGCATCTCACTAAACTCTCCGCCCTGCACATTATCTCAGTGGGCACGGCTGATTGGCTCGCCAGCACGCTGCGGCAGAGCTGTGGGCAAGGTGTAAATCCTGCCAACACACACTATGCAGGTGTGCAAATCAGACTGGGACTGTGGGATGCTATACAGGGCAGAGTGCTTGAGGAGAGAAAGAGAGAGAGAGGGAGATTAAGATGGAAAGAAAGTGTGTGTGTGTGAGAGAGAGAGAGAGAACGAGAGAAACCCAGAGAGAGAGAGAGAGAGAGAGAGAGAGAGTTATAATATATTTCACATATTTATTCCAAAGTAGACACTGTTCATTCCCTAGAGAGAAATAGTGCTGCCTCCAGACAGTTTTTAACAGTCATGTTTATTTGCGAGTTTGCTTTATATGTGTGTGTGTGTGTGTGTGTGTGTGTGTGTGTGTGTGTGTGTGTGTGTGTGTGTGTGTGTGTGTGTGTGTGTGTGTGTGTGTGTGTGTGTGTGTGTGTGTGTGTGTGTCTGTGTGTGTCTGTATTTGCACATTTATTTTGCAGCTTTCCTCCAGAGCAAGTAAATCTCTCTCTCAGCCACCGGTTGCACAGAGCCCAAACTCACATTGCTCACAGTGCAGCTGCTGTGCCTTGCCTTCATGAAGACTGCTACTCTGCGCTGTTTTCCTCCTAGTGCCTCAGTCCGACACTGTGGAGTTATACAGTAGATATTGAAACTGTTTGCTTGATGAGATGCAAACTTGATGGCTATGTTTTTTTTTTTTTAATTGTGTTTCATAGTAATGATATTGTTTCTCATATCAGATGATTTTTTTGAAGTTTTGTCAGGAGAACTTTCTGGCGAGACTTTTGGATTTATGGATCTTTGGACCAAAATCTATGCTGCCATTTTGTTTCCACTGCTGGAGAGCCTTGTGTTGCCTCAGCTGTGTGTGTGTTTTTTTCTTCACAAAACGCCCCTCTTGCTCCCTCCCTGAGCGCTCTGAAGTCTTCGACTGCGGCTTTTATGCATTGGCTGCTAATCACTCAGATAATTATGCTGCCGAATATCAGTGGCGGTTGCGTGCGCGTCTGTCGACTCTAAGGTTCCATGAAGGGAACCCGCTTAGCGGATCTCGCAGTGTGGCAGCGCAGCGGGCATTAACTGACTCATGGAGCGCAATGGGAGGCGAGTTTGGGACCGGAGTGCCACTCCATAATTGGTTCTGCTGGAGATCAATAGGAGCTAATTGCTTAAGTTTGCCTTGATAACAGCTCTGTTTTGTTACACATTGAAATATTTACTAAAACAGCTTTTTTCCTCTCCTCTCACTGTAACAGGTCTCAGACAGTTTAAATTACACTGTTTAAGTAAGGGATAATGTATAGAACGCCGGTCATTATTGGGAAAATAAGTCCCGACAGGGCGAACCGAACCCCGACGCACAGCGGAGGGGTCTTGTTCCGCCCTGAAGGGACATATTTTCCCAATAATGGCCGGCGTTCTATACATTATCCCGCTTATTACACGGTTACTTGCCAAACCGAAACAATAAACTCCCCACGATATGACTCTTTAGCCTACATAGCCTAGGCTATAGCCTATTTGTTACCGTTTCATCGTGGCTTTTGCAGAGAAACAAATAGTTCGCAACAGCACACGCTGAACTTGAATCAAACATTCTTTAGAACACAGCCGATCAACCGTCCGCTTTCACTTTTGAATGAAGTTCCAGTCTTTGCGTAGTGATATGAAAGATGTGAAATAGAAGTACAAAACCCATTTTCCTTGACAGCGGTCTGTTATACTTAGCAACAGTCTGTTATTGAGAATTAGCAGACCACCGAACGTTGGGAAGGCCCATTCAAGTGAATGGAGCATTCTTCAGCATTATGAAGAGCAGTGTAATAAAACAGTTTAAAAAACACTACACACACACACACACACACACACACACACACACACACACACACTCTCTCACAAATGCACATGCACTCCCACAGTCACACACCTTACCACTGGCGAAATGCCACGGAGAGGGAGAGGCTACAGGGTTCGTCAATGTAATGCACTTAGTGCAGGTTATCCCCCCCCCTCGTTTGAATGAGCTGCTGCTCTGTTTGCACGTTGTCACCACTGTAAAAGGTAAAGGCCCAATTAAAATGCTAATTTGGTTCCATTAGCACTGACACAGCAGCACTCATCACCCAGGGCTAGTGCTGACTCTTTGGGCTGCCAGTTCTTCATCACCACCACCACCGCCCCCACCCCAACACACACACACACATACACTCATGGAGGAGCAGGTAGCCATCCCCCCTGTGCATGCAGCTGATGAGTTTTACGGGGTGTTAAGGTGCCCCTCTGCCTGGTGTCAGTAGAACGATGTGTCTCTCTTGCAGGGCGTCACATTGGTTGTGTGCAGGTCACATTTTCTCCACCACCAGAACTGTTTTGTCTCTTTTTTTATTTTGAGAGAGAAAGTGAGAGATTTGGAAAAAGAGAGAGAGTTAGAGAGAGAGAAAGAGCCGGCCAACCATTCTATTGTGTGTGTGAGGGATGGGGCATGAGGGCAAAATGCTTGAGTCATGCCTCTCTCTTTGTTTACTTCTGTCACTAATCTGATTGGCTGGATTCCTTTCTACTTGTGAAAGTATAATCCTGCTGTTCAGAGATGCACCTGTAGAGGAACAGTGAAGCCTAGTGTGTTGACTAAGGGGTGCAAGGCTCCTGTAGTTTCTCTTCTCCTAATGCACAATTTAAAAAGCACCCTGCCGTGCATTATGGGAATTTAGTTTCACAGCAAAGCAATCGGCTGATTAGACCACTAAATTACCCCAACAAAATAGAATAAGTTAAACACTGTCTGTGAGGAGATGCAAGTAGATTATGTGCTGTAAATTGAATTTTTAGAAAATCTGCTCAAATCTGCACAGGAGGCTACAGCTACACATCAGTTTACTTTCGTTGAAGTTTATCTTTGTCCTGACTTGAACTAGTCTTGGAGGGAATCCAGCCACACAGTGAGCACAGTCAGACTCGCTGAGGAAGAACAAATCAAAGTCTCTCCTACATTCACCCTCCTTCACACACACACACACACACACACACACACACACACAAACACAGACAGACAGAGCGTAACAGATACTGGTGTATCTATTGAGAGGTACACAATGACTGCATTGGGGGTAGGTTGGCAAAGCAGAGGCAATTACCTGCTATAGCTGCCCCAGTGTAATTGTCTAATCATCGGTGCTCCAGATTGCTGGGATGCTCTCCAGCGGGGGTCTTCATGTCCGTAAGCTAGCCTTTCTTTTGTTGCACGAGTGGCAGCAATTAGGAATGTGCATGCACACACACACACACACACACACACACACACACACACACACACACACACACACACAGACAAACTCACGTGCAAATACAGTACAATTCCAACCTCTGAGGGGCCCTCCAGGACTCTTAAGCTATGTTGCCTTTATGCTGATTATGTGTCTCAAGGTTTTTGGATGCATTGTTCGATACTGAAACGGACAGAGAGGGTTGCAGACTTAAGCGCAGAGGGCTGACCACATATAGTATAGTATATTACAGATGCACTTTTACCTCAGCATGTTTGCTGAATAAGCTAGCAAATGTGCCTTGATGTTGACCTCGATGTTGTTGTAGTAACTTTGATGAGCTATAGATTAAGATTGATCTAAAGGTGTGAGCCAGGTGGAAGGTTGTGTGTTTTTACAGTAATACCATAATGTGCTTTTTGATGTGTGTAAAATGAAGGTGGTGCCTTTCATCTTAGATATAAAACATTTGTGATTAATCAGTAAACAGCTTCAAACCATTGGCCCCCGCAGGTTGACAGTTGTAATATTAATGTTGATATTAATCACATGCTAATGGTAATACGTCCCAAGCAACTGCATGTAAATGTTGGGGAGGTGTCACGGCAAAATTATAAAAATATTTCCTCAAAATTGATGGCCCATGAACACTGTTTAAAAATAAAACTGGTTACTTAGCAACACCTGCTTGCTGACTATCAATTCAGAACTCTCCAAAGACGATAGCAGATACAGTCACCTATGGCTACCACCCACAAACTCCCACAGACCATCAACAGACCATCACAGATCATCAAGTATATCAAGTGCCATCACGTGTCCACATCTGCACCTTTACAGTTCTTCATCACCTTTTTACCTGCATAAACTCTCTCATGCAGGTTTCCATGACATTCACACCACTCATTTTGCCAATGTCTCTCCCCTTCCTGTAAAAGGAAGCTCTTGGGTAAGCAAGCAGAAAACAGATCAGTATCCCTATAAACAAACTCAGAGAGTTCGTCTTGTTCTGTAGTTCTCCAGTGGTTATGCTTTAGATGCTGGTTCTGTTCTGTTCTCCATCCGGTTCTCCTGTGGTTATGCTTTAGACTCTGGTTCTGCGCTGTTCAGACTATTTTCTTTTTCCTCTCTGATTATGTTCACCCCAGTAGACAGCTTGTTCACTGATTGTGTTCCTAGTAGACCCATAGTAACACCATATCAAAAAGTTTTGTTCATCCGTTCTTCTTAACTGACCTGATTCCATCTGTATTTCTCAACAAATCTGTGTTTTTCTTCTTCTCTACAGAATGGCGAGGCCTCCCTCTTCGAGGTGAACATCCGCTATGTTGGAGGCTTGCTGTCTGCCTACTACCTAACTGGAGCAGAGGTAAGAGGAATCCGCATCTGTTACACATGGTATTCTGTGTGAATCTATGCCCCTCTTTACTAGGAGTCAGATGAGCAGTTCAAGTGATGGATGAATAGTGATAAAAAATCCCATTTCAAAGGCATGAAATGTTAAATCCCTGCCCCTGTCCATTGGTATGCACACAGTCTTATACTTAAACTCTTACACACACACAAACGCGTGCTCATGCACACACACATACACATACACACACACATACACACACACACACACACACACACACACACACACACACACACACACACACACACACACACACACACACACAACAACACATCTACAACCTCTCCCTCTCTGTAGCTGTCTGTCATACACATACATTCTCTATTTCTTTCTCTCACAGATGTGTGTGAGTCTTTCTTTTGACAGTAGCCTTCATATGGTGTGTGTGTCTGTGTGTGTGTGTGTGTGTGGCACTTTGTGATTTGACAGGATTTTAATGTGTGTATGGTGTTCAGTGTCTCGTCAGATGCAGATTCAGAGTCTTCATTTAAGTGCACCGAGTAGTAAAAGGCTTAAGTGCACAGCTTCATCAGTGTCTGAGTCTCAGATAGATTATATAGTGTAAACAAGTAATAAACGTACAGCAGCAGCAACAACAACAACAACAACAACAACAACAACAACAACAACAACAACAACAACAACAAATCTTTAACAGCTACAAGTCAGTGCCCTGCTGATATGGCATAGTGCTGTGCCTATCCATCCACCCACGCGCCAGCCAGATTATCTGCCCGGCCGTCTGTGTGCTATCGGCTTTCCTTCTCGCTGGATGCCCTCTGGTCCCTGGCAGGATATTGTGTCTGTTTGGGCAGAGCACAGCCGAGCAGAGTTGGACTGCACCGGTCAGGGCTGGTCAGAGCTGGGCTGGACTGGTGTGGACTATGGTCTAAAGTAGCTATGGAGCGACAGGTCTAAATTGCAGGAGAGGAAGTTGCTTGTTGGGGGTACCAGAGTGGGGAGGCTACAGAACTCAAGCCTCTTTCCTTCTAATGCACCTTGCGCACTCCTTCATCAAGGTCTGATTAACCTCCCCACCCTTTCTCTCATTTTCTCTCATCTTCCTGCCCTTCATCTCTCTCTCTCTCTCTCTCTCTCTCTCTCTCTCTCTGCCACTGCTTTTATCCAAACTCACTTTGTTTGGCTGGCAAGTCTATGCATATTTATATTGTTTTACTGCTTAAAGGCGACTGACAGGGTAAAATATGCTTCTCTTTCTCTCACTTATCTTTGTTCCTTCCTTTCTTTTATTCTTTCTTTCTTTCTTTCTTTCTTTCTTTCTTTCACTTTCTCTCACTCTCTATCTTTACTTGTGATGGAACACACAGTGTGTGTTACCAAATCAATATATCAATATGGTTTAGGACTTACAGTGTGTATGTGTACAGGGTCGCCAGGAGTACGGCTAGTCCAAAACATTGTGCCCATGTACTATGGTGTGTGAGTGAGTTCTGTGTGTGTGTGTGTGTCTGTGTCTGTGTGTCTGTGTGTGTGTGTGTGTGTGTGTGTGTGTGTGTGTGTGTGTGTGTGTGTGTGTGTGTGTATGTGCATGTGCATGTGCATGTGCGAGTGTGTGTGTGTGTGTGTGTGTGTGTGTGTGTGGGTGTGGGTGTGTGTGTGTTTTCCATTAACATTTATGACTATGCCCTTTCCCGCAGTGCTGGTGTGTGCACCCCGGATGACCATAAATCTGTCCTTGTGGGCCTGTTCCTGTCTCCTGCCTCACTGGGCCATTTTACTGGCCCTATCTACCTGCCCCGACTCTGATGAGGGCAGTAGAATGCGCTTATAGCCGCATGATATCAGCCGGTGGACGGTTTGTAGCGGTAGATAGTCACGCAGTTGCAGGAGGTGATGGGACTGGAGGCTGCCATCGATCACAGTGGCACAAGTGAAACGCGTTGACATCAATAACCCAGTCGATGCTGAGTGTTGGCACCAAATGGACCCCCTGTCCCGCAAAGTGGTGCAGCTCTTGCTGATGGCAAAAGGCTCACAGTCAGCGACATTGTAGGTTCTGATGGTGCTGAGGTAGGTTTGAAACAATAATTAGAGGATTAGAGGATTGAATGATATCCTTAGCAGTAAGCATCATTGGGCAGTGAAAAGTAGCAAATTGTACACTTAGTGTCCATTCTGATCTTCTATCTCTATAGCTAATACTTGGCTCTAACCCTGGTACAATACATAATTTTTACCTTGTACCAAACCGTATAGGGAGTTTTTAGCCACATATTCCGTTTTTCTTTAAGCAGTGTATCAGTAGGGTGGTGTTTAGATGAATATGCGCATCAGTCCTCAGCAGCTTTGTATGGAGATGTAATGTATGTTGGAGATTATGTTATGAGCAAGTGAAGAGGTTTAGTGTAGCTTAGTATTCTTCAGAGACTTTTCTGGTTATGTTGTTATTTCAGTAACGACAGCCCTACTGTGATGATCAGTGTTTCTCACCAGGCTTCACTTTCAATCCCAGAGTATTTTGTAGTGCACAACAAATAAATAATGTCATAAAACATTATTCTGATGGAAATACCAAAGAGATAGCATAGCACCTGACATCAAGACGGCTTGTTTATCCCATTACCTCAAAACAAAACAGCATTGCAGCCCTCTCCACCAGTGTGTATTGGACGCCTTATCACCCGACAGCAGGAGCCTCGGGCTCATTAGGTGAAATATGACCTAATATAACAGAGTGAAATGACAGGTCTCAAAAGCGTCATTTGGAAGTTTTGTGACTTCGCCAGGAATCGCTTTCTGGAGCATGCCAAGGTCTGCTCTCCCTATTTGTCTGCAGCCTTTAGATTGAAATAAAGCAGCAAAAGGAAAACACAATGGCGACCGACCCAAGTGTTTTGGGGGGCATTTTCTGCTCTGTGGAGCTCTAAGCAATTTGTCCCTCTATTCTTACCATGGCCAGAGATGAGTCACAGATGAGCCACAGGGCCCTTAACATCCTTGAAAGTTTGTGAATTTCAGAAATATAATGCAAGGCCTTAGCCTAGAAATCTAGACGCACCCTAGCGGCGGCAAATTAATTTGCTCAGCCTGTACGTCTAGTATCAGACAATAGGGATTTCTATTGGCTGACGCCGTGGACGTCATCCAATCACAGCGCTCTATTTTGTTAGAGAGTCTTAAGGCGGGCTTAACAGGATAACGACAGTCCTGTGACGGTGAACAACAAGGACGGTGGCTATAGCGAACGAAGAGCGGTTGTTTGAATCGGCGTTGGCGTCAACTTTGGAGGAGTTGGACTTGTGCTTTTCTTTGAAAGTTGAGCAACACAATGCACTTAAGTCATTCTCTTTTTCATTGTTGTCTTTGAACTTTATTTTAGCCTTATAGCTTTCATTGTAAAAAAATAACAGTAAGTAACCTTGATTCGTGTCTCAAATTGTGCCAAGTTGGGTCCATGAATTTGAGTGAATCGGGCCCCAAAAGTTCATTTTCAGAAAAGAGCTTTTCTGAAAAGTCCTATTTTCACTTTGTGGAGTGGTGTGTGTGTGTGTGTGTGTGTGTGTGTGTGTGTGTGTGTGTGTGTGTGTGTGTGTGTGTGTGTGTGTGTGTGTGTTTCTTTATGTGTCTGTGTGTGTGTCTACATGTATCTTGGTGAGGAATAAAGACTGTGTGTGTGTGTGTGTGTGTGTGTGTGTGTGTTCATGCTTCATGTCCACCCTGCTCCCTGAGAGGGCAGAGAAATGCAATCAGCTGTGGGAGAGGATGGTTGCAGGACACGCACAGACTTCAGGCAGATGGCGGTGAAGAAAAGGGGAGAAGTACATTCACTCCCCACTCTGCCCCAGGCACAGGCCACTGATTAAGAGCCTCTCTCCTTCTCCTCTCCCGCAGGAGATAAAGGTCCCTCGCCAGCCACCGTAGTCTCAATCTCATCTATCCCTGAACCTGTGATGGCCTTCCTCAGGGCCGCTGTTTTCTTAAGCGCTTAGATGTGCCTGAGAGAGGACTCATTTGCACCCCCTCCACCCTCGCGCTCGCCCCAGCAGTTCATTTCACGGCAGTGACCCATTTTTAATTTGGAGTTCCTGCCATGCCATGTTAGGGGATGAAATACATTTTACACACATTTTTCTCCCTTTATAGCTCTCTTTCTATCCCTCTCTCTTTCTACCCTTCTCTCTCTATCTCTTCATGTTGCTGTCTTACAACAATTTTCTGACCACCTCCTTTCATTGAGACAGAAGAAAGATGTCGATCACTAATGTAGATTGCTGTTACAGTAAGTGTCATGTTGTCAGTGTGTGCTTTAGAGGCCTTCTGTGGTCCTGGTGAAATGTGACGACGGTTTAGGGGAGACGGTAGTTCTCCTCAGTGGCAGAGGTAAAGGGAGGGCACTAATTAAAGCGTGTTGAGTGTTGAAGTGGTCCCGCCACTGACTATCTTTAAGTAAAAATGTAAACCTATGTCAACGTGCACATACAGTATACACACTTAGGTATAAACACATACGCACATGCACACAAACATACACATATGCACACGTGTGCTTATACAACCTGTGTTGTGCATATTTCACAATCCCACACCAGTCTGGGAAGCAGGTGTTTAAGTGCCGTGAAGTTTACTCCTGCATAGACACTTACAGTTTATGCATGTCAGAAATGGTCTGTAAGCATTCAGACAACATGGCTATACTTTTGTGTGCCTTGTTGTCATTAAGAACAATTGGTGAGTTAGATATTAAACCCGCTGTATTAAGACTTCTTTATCAAAGCCTACTCCTTTCTCAGTACTGTCTTTCTCGGTCACATTATAGTGTGTGTAGTGTTACTCACAGCAAATTGCGTTCCGTTTTTTGGCACAGAATGCTGCTCGCGTTGATGCAGTCAGGACACTCCAATTGAAAACAATTGTAATTAAACGGATTTTATCGCTAATGTTTGCTCGCATCACATCCTGTTACGACAGTGTATGTGAGGCTGGCCAATTCATAGTTAGGAGGATGAAACTTTTATGAACAGAAATCAGTACTCCTGGCTTTCACATACCTAGTGGTGAAACATTGAAGTATCATGATAATCATTATACAGACAGTGACCACTTACATGATACGCCTGTCAATGTGTTATAGAATTAGGTTGTTATTTTAAGAGACAGATATACAGTACAGCCTTGAATAAAATTGGCTTGGACCTCCTGGTAAATGCATTGCTATTATTTAGTGATAGGCAGAGGAATAGAGGATAAAGACATAATGGTACAGTATAAAAGCATGTAGGACACAGCAGGCAGATAAGTGCTTTATTCACCAGCAGCAGATTATACCTGTGGCTGCAGCGTATTGAAAATCACAAAGGACCTGTGACTGACAGGAAGCAGCCGGAAGTAGACTGATTAGCCGTCCCGCTGTAATGTCCCATCAGTGGGAATCACGGAGGCCGGTTGTCCGTCAGTCGATGAATATTCAATGCAAGTGCTTATGGTTAATTAGTCTCCTCCCCATCCATATCTTCCATGACCTATATTATGCTGTCACATTGCTTCTCTCTCTGTCTCTTTCTGTCAGTGAGGTACATCAGCCTCTTTCCTTCCCTTCCACTCTGTCTCTCTCTCTCTCTGTTTTCGTGGGTGTATTGTGTCAGTCTGGTGTGTCTGCTGTAGTCCACGCTTCTCTGACAGGATTCTGCTCTCCTCATTAGCGAGGCTGTGAATCTTCGCTAAGAGGGTTTTGAGATCTAAGCCACACAGCACCACAGCATACGCTAGGCACAAAGACAGGCCCAAACAGGGGGAAAAGACCAGCAACCTGTGAGTTGTTTTGGGTTAGTTTACTTCATCACACCCACCCCTCCACCCTCCGCTTCCAATCTCAGTCTCCAACACAAAAGCAAATTGAATTGGGCAGATTGTAATGCGACTGCTAATGAGACGAGCCCAGTGAAATCATGGTCCTTTGCCTCCCGTTTGTCTTCTTTTGTTTGTGTTAGACTCTTTGTCTGCTCTCCGTCAACACTAGGCCATCTGCGCTCCAAGGCCTCATTAAGCGAGACCCGTCTCTCCCCAACATCCCTCTATCTCTCTCCATCCCTCCCTCCATCTCTCCTCTGTTTGGCCCCGAATGTCGATGATGCATCAGGCTCGCCATGTTTTAGGGCTGTTACCAGCCCCTTTAGGGGAGCTGCTTGAGAGGACTCATAGCCCACTGAGAAAGAGGAGCAACTTTGTCCTCTTTGAAACGTTGTTAGCAAAGGCCCTTAATTGGCCAGTCACTGAGCACATTTTGACCAGCCTCTCTTTCTCTCTCTCTCTCTCTCTCTCTCTCTCTCTCTCTCACTCTCTAACTCTCTCTCTCTCACCAGAGATGTGTGTTCTGTCCAGCTTTGGATGCCCTCTTTTTAGTTACCCTAGTGGTATCGAGGCCGTTGCCAGCTAGCACAAAAGCTGTTCATTACTGTTTTAGGATTTTGAATATGTTTCCAGCAGGGTTAGATGAAGAAAGAGGGAGAGGCAGTAGAACAGTCATAAAAGTTGAGATAGGAGAGCTATCAAGGGAGAGAAGCCTGTGCGTTAACTTCTCACATAACCCGCTGTGTAGACGCAGTGTATATCATGCTGAGAATCAGGCCGTATGTTTTTATATACGCCATAAAACTATATTGAGTACAATGTCGTGCCATTAAGAAACTGGACTGTAGCTGGCTGTCTGATGGCATGACATAGATCTTTGTTTGTGGGTTAAAGACCCAGGCTTTTAACGGAGAAGGTCGGTATTGATCGTCATAGCTATCCGCCACAATCAATGGCTTCTTGGAAAAGTCTCATCCCCAACGGCTGTGGGTTTGTGGTTGATTTGTCTGTACCCTGGTAAAAGGTGCTCAATAGCAGAAACATTGGTCCTATTAGATGAAACAGTATGAACTAGCTGCTTTGGAGTTCAAAAGTGCATGGACATTTTTTGGCTATATTGTCAATTATTTTTGTCCAGCCTGCTCAAGTACCCATGTGATCTTCTTCTACCTCTGTGGCAGATGATTTCAGAAAATTGACAAGAAGAGGGCAGCATCCTCTGCAATCGACTGCACCCTTTGTTTTATAGCCTTCACGTCCGTCAAAGACCCTCTGGTCCATCAGTGTTATAGATGTACAGTACTTACTATCTTCCTGCACATGGCAGGGTTTAAAGGGCCTTGTCTCAAATACAGAACATCCAGCTGAGCTGCCGCTGTGGAAACCTTAAAGTTGTTAGGTTTGAAAATGGATGACAGGGGCCTACCGAAGTGGCTGCCGTCGAGGACAAATCCAGTGAAATTCCTCTAGTGTGGAGAGGGTGGAGAGTGATGGCTGACTGAGTGCTCTCAGCCCCATGGCTAAAACATCAACAAGTTGAGACTGATACAGACTTCGCTCTCAACGCTCTGGGCCTCAAGACAGAAAGAGGTGGATCAGAATGATAAAGGATTAGAATAGAAAATGAATCGTAAAAATTACAACTTAGTGATCTATGATTACTGATCACTTATTCTTTTGTTCTTCTTCTGTCGGTACACTCATCATTCTTACTGTTCAGCACTTTTTCTTAACCTGCTATCCTTCTATCCTCCTGTTAGAGAGAGACAGATTGAAAGAGAGAAAGAGAGTCCGGGCATAACAACAGTGACACTGCTGCCAACCTATCAAAAGCACAGTGCATCAAATGGCAGGCTCCAATACCCACGAACAACAGAGAGTGCACAGAAGCAAGCAGGATGCAACTGACTGGAGATATCAAGGGCACAACAGCATTCAATAGCACATTCAATAGCACAGCGTCCAAAATACAAAATGGCACTCCGAGCGCTCATTTTACTGAGGTAGCCAGATCACAAGAGACTAGCAGGGAGGAATGTTAACTTTACGTGTCATCAGAGACACTGTTTGTTCCCTCTCTCTCACTGACACACACACACCGTCAATACATATATGATTACAGTATAAATGTTGTAGGTTTACCTATCATACCTATCATAGCCCTTGTGAGCAAGGTATTCTTTCATGAAATGAAAGGTAGGGTACCTGGCAAGAGTTAATGGCTAAATAATGAGCCATACCATTTGGTGCTGCTGTTTTCATGCACATGCTATCCCCCGAGGGCTCCACATCTGCTTTGGGTAAATAACTAGAGAAGCGTATTTTGCCCACTTTACCTGTTTGTGTGCTGTATCCATGTGCTTCCTGTTTCTTATTTCACAATACGTTTAACAACCTTCCCATCTTAATCCCCTGGTTACCGTACCTACCTCCCTCTCTCTCTATCTCTCTCTCTCTCTCTCCTTGTCATCTTCTCTTCTTCCCTCTCTTTTTCTGATGTTCCGCTCACTCTTGGTTGTGTAACCCAGGCAACTCATACCGTTTCAGTAATTGATCTGTTTCCCCTTGTTTAGTGTAAAGCAATTAGCTAATGGTCTGTTCACTTTCGCCGGGTGCAGTGGGAGATTTAGGAAATGGCATATAGGATGATAATCAGGCATAGGGATATCGGAGGGATAACCCAAGTGGAGGGGGGCTGCGGGCTATTACATATGTGTGCCTTGTGACTTTTTACGACACTGTTAGGGCTGGTAGAGAAGTCATGTTTCATCCACCAGTCAGCCGTGCGTGCAAAGCCAGGGCAGAGAGAGCGCGAGAGCTGCCTGTAGATCTGGGGCAGCCGATAGAGTAATATCCTGTTCCAAAGCCCTCACACAATCCCTGTTTCCCTTTATGCTCCCCTCAGGGCTCTCCATCATGCACAGGGCTCGTCTCTCTGTGTTTCAGTCTCCTTGTCATACACACAAGTACACAGACATACTCTCTCTCTCTCTCTCTCTTTCTCTCTCTCTCTCTCTCTCTCTTCTCTCTCTCTCTCTCTCTTGTACACACACACACACACACACACACACACACACACACACACACACACACCCCTCTCTCCCTTATACACACACACACACAAAAACACACACACACACACACACACACACACACACACACACACACACACACACACACACACACAAACACACAAACACACACACACACTGCCCTCTGTACCCTCTGTACTCTACAGCTTAAACTGGGAATGGTTTGCGGCGGGTAGATCAGAGCTGAATTTAATTGAAACTACTGTGCAGTGAAATCACAGTGTGAGGGTCGCTGTCTTAGCCCTCAGAAAACTTGTTCTGCTGTGAAACACAGAAGAGAGCCAAAATGCATGAGTGGGACACAAGCCACCAAATGTCCTATGGTGTCTCTTGCCTCTTTGTTGTCTTCTCAGGAAATCTCTTCCTGCCTGTTTGAACTGTAGTCATCCTGCCTCATGCGCTTTAGGCAGAGACGACTCTTCAAGTTTCCCTTCGTTGTCACTTGTCAACTCTTACATGGTATGAGCTCTCTTTTCTCTCCCCCCACCACTTGATATCAAACACAAAGACACTGGTAGGATTTGAGACAGGGCAGTTTTCATTTTCTATGCTGGTTCGCCCTGTAATAAACTTGCCTTAGAGTGGATCATCATTTTGTATTTTGTTTCCCCCCATGGGGAGCACATGACCTCTGACCCTGAGCACCCCCCACTGTGTCTGTGAGTGTATTGTAATGGGAGCCATTGATCAGAGGTCAACTGGTCAGCAGTAATTGGCCACTGACTCACCTCCCAACATTGCTTCCATTCTTATTGCCTCAGTATGGTGACAGTTGAGCTGACCTTTGATCCCTAGAGAATGAGGAGGGCAAAGCAGAGGTCAAGTGATGTCTCTTTCTTTTAACACATCTAGTCATTCAAATCCAAATTATTAGATACATTAATAATCAGATTAGTATCTATATTTTAGAGCCAATGTTGTCACAAAGTATCTTCATAATGTTTTTTATGGAAGCAATAACACTTGAGTTGACTTCAACATAAACAAAAAGGGACTCTCTTAATGTGTACTGATTGTGTCCCTATCTGCGGAGTCTAAATCATTTGACATTGTGTCCTTCCCTTGTGCAGTTACACACTGATACTCATGGAAACAGTGTTGGTATTCTGTGTTGGGATCAATGCAATCCTTCTCTCTGAAATTCATTTCCATTTTGCCATTGCAGAATGACAAATCTAATTCACCTTTGGATTTCTCTCTCTTTTTCCCCCTTCACCAGAGATTTTCAGTCACCCCCAGAAGGGGAGAGTGGAGAAATTGCAGTCCAAGTCTGTCATTGGATATGCTGTTTCATATGCATAGAAACCTAATCCAAAAATCTGGGACACTATCCAGGCCTTCACTGAACAACTGAATGATGCTGCCTGTCAAAAAAATGTTGTCACTTTGCATTTTGGAGCCAAAAGCCTCCCACCAGAGAGGAAAACTAGAAGGTGACTCATTTACAGATGAAAGTATTGCAGAAGGCAACCAATCTGCATGCACATACACACACCTACACATGTGTACACACACAGAGAAACACACACACACAAACTTTCACTTGTTCAAACTCACTCACTCACTCACTCACTCACTCATTCACTCACTCTCTCTCTCAATCAATCCCTATTTCTGTCACACACACACACACACACACACACACACACACACACACACACACACACACATCTCTCTACCTCCTCTACACTCGGTGGACATTTGGGCAGGCTGCCCACGCTGTGAGGCCCTAGCTGGAAGTCTGGTGTTTAGCGTGGCTAGCAGGCCCATCTATCAATCCATTAGACAGAGAGGCAGCTCATTGGCCCTGTTCAGTCTTTTACATTACATTACATTACATTACATTACATTTGGCTGACGCTTTTTAACCAAAGCGACTAACAACATGGTAAACAGTACGCTTTAGAACAATTCTCACAATTTTAGGACAGTTTAAAAAAAACAAAAAACATTAGAGTACAGTAAGAATAAGTCGCGTCTGAGTGCTGTTTTTAACAGTTACTTGTCAGTTTAAAACGGCTGGTGAGTGCTAGGATCAGTAAGACTTGTTGTAAGTGTTGCTATGAGAGTAGGTGTTCTCTAAAGAGCTGGGTCTTCAGGAGTTTTTTGAAAGTGAAAAGGATGTCCCTGCCCTTGTAGGAACTGGCAGTGTGTTCCACCAACAGGAACAACAGATGAGAAAAGTTTGGATTGGCTTGATTGGTAGAGCTGGCCGCTCAGAGGAGCGCTTCTGGAGGTAGTGTAAGTCTGTATGAGGGCATTCAAGTAGGTGGGAGCAGAACCGAGACTCTTTGTAGGCCTAGAGACTTGAATTTGATGCTGGGCCGCCATAGGTTGTAGCTGGATGAGCAGCGGGTTTGCCCTTTTGGGTTGGTTGTAGACCTCCCGCTCTGGATCATCTGAAGTGGTTTCACTCTCCTGTCAGGAGGGCATTGCAGTAGTCTCACTGACAATTGCCTGAACCAGAAGTTGGGTAGCATCTTGAGTCAAGTAAGTCCTGATTTTCCGTATGTTGTAGAGTGCAAAACGGCATGCCCGGGCCACTGAGGCAACATGATCCGAGAAGTTTAGTTGGTTGTCAAGAACAACTCCTAGATTTCTTGCAGTCCTGGTCGGTGAAACAGACAGGGAGTCAAATTTGATGTTGATGTCGCGGGTGTATGGTAGGTTTAGCTGGGATGACCAGCAGTTCAGTCTTTGAGAGGTTCAGCTGGAGGTGGTGGTGCCTTCATCCATGTAGCTATGTCTGAAAGGCAATCCGAGATCCGTGCTGAAACCAGGGGGTCGTCAGGTGGAAGTCTTGATGTGTAGCCATCACAAGCCTATCTACCTATCTATTTTACTTTTTCATTTTGACCTCACTCTCATTGTCTCTCTCTCTCTCTCTCACTTAACACTTTCCCTCTAAGCCAGTCATGCATTCCTGTTAACACAATCCAAAACACTAGATGTGAAGAGCTTTGTAAAAAGTAATAAAAGTAACAAGATTAACAAAAATAACATCTTTATTACCAATTTGAATGTTAGGGTCTTTGGTTGATAGGGTGCTCCCTGTTTTGGGAGACGCAGGTGAAAAGACGCCCAAAAGCCCAGTCTCACCTCTGGCTAACATGGCTCGATGGTATCCATGGCAACATGGGAGTCAGGAGTTGAGGATGGATGTAGGCAAAAACAAAGCAGAGAACTATGAGTCATATATTGTGAATCCCCACAATGCCCCTGACAAAGTGGGCACAATTACCTTGTACCCATGATGAAAGTGGACATTTATGTGTCTATTAGCCCACACCCTCCCTTCACCTTTTCACCCCATTTTGACACAACCTGTAGTGGTGTTACGTCACTGTTAGATCTGACATATTGTTTATGCTCTAAATGCTGCACTGTTGCATTGTTCTGAATCATATCAACACTTCAAAGGCAGAAAATTGATAAAGATGAAAAATGATCAAAACTTGATATAAAACTTGATATTAAACGTCCAATCAGCCATCGTGGTGGCTTGGGACCTCATGGAGGAGTGTTCTGGGGGTTGGCCAAGGGATACCGTGTTTGACAGGCCAATGAACAGTGTGTGTGTGTGTGTGTGTGTGCTGGGGCGAGGGACGATTTGTTTGGTCGTAATTACATTCCAGACTTTCACAGTGTGTCTGTGGTCTCAGTCCACCGCATTCCCATCAGCCCTTTTGAAGACAGCTGGGATGACGTCTGCGACGACTCAGGAGTGGACGTGCTCCTGATCCGATGTGGACCCAGGCCAGGCCAGTCCAATGGTGCCGCTCCCTTCTGTGGCTGTTAGTTCTGCCACCCTGCACTCCACTTGTTTCCCCTTTGCCAGAAACAGACTTCAGGGCATTTGTTGCTTTTTCAAAATCATCTCTTATTAGTGCTCACTATGGGTTTCTGCTCACTGTAGATATTTTTTTTCTGTCTGTGTCTTCCTTCACTTATAATGGCAGATGGTTTGTTTATTTTTGTTTATGTGTGAATGTTATTAATCTGAACCAATCAGACTAGCAGGAATATGGCCTCATTTTTATGGAGTTATTGCTGGTGCGTGATTTGAACCCATTATTTACAAATACCTCTGCTATTCTTTATGTAAGTCTTTTACATCTTCTGCATTTCAAAAACATTTGTGTAGGAACAACATAATATGCTTGGTCTTCGCATGATTCTATAGCTTCATCTCCCCTTTTCTTCATTGTCCTTTATTTCTTTCTCTCTATCTCTCTCTTTCTCTTTCTCTTTTTCTCATTCATTCTTTCTTTCCCTCCCTTTCTCATTTTATTTTCTGTCTTGGGCAAGGTAGAACTTTAGCAAGAGAACATTAGCTTTCATTCCCTCTCCTGAGCGAGTCTCTTTCATGTCTGTCCAGCCTGTCCTAGTCCCCACAGGTGGTTAATTCCCCCACAGGTCTCCGGGGTAATAAACCGATGTGCTGTATTTATCACCCCTTTCCTCCCGGACAGCCGAGCAGGCAGGAGAGATCAGAGAAAAGAGGAGATGCTGAGGCCGTTCTGCCGTAAACTGCCCCCAGGCTGATTGGATGTTTACCAGAGGCGTGTCAGTTGTGATTCGCTGCCAAATCGGCACCCGAAGACAATGACGCCTTCATTTTCTTGGTGCTTTTTTGTAATTGCGAGGCTTTCGTTTCTTGTGTCTTTCTGACTCTGATGAAACCGTCGTAACTGCGACAGGGTATGGCAAATTGCAGCGCATTGTTCTCTTGGCAAAACATTATCGTTTTTTTCTTTCAATCTGCTCCAGACAGAAATAGCCTGCAACATCTGACAGCCGTTTCAATTTCAGTGGATTTCCCCCCCTCTCTTTTCCCCTTTTGCTTAATTTCCTTTTGTGTTCCAGGCACTAGGACAAGAGCAGTGCGTTTCTGTGTGTCCCAATTGGCATGATTGGTGGCAGATTCTAACATAATGTCAGTGACGTGGTGAATTGAAAAGAGACAGGGAGGAAGAATGCATGTTAAATAGGGAGGAATACATTAAACTTGGCAACCACTTCTTACAATGCACATGCATCAAACAAATCTGCCACTTCAGCTTTAGGACACAACTCTGTTTGGGCAACGGTAAACAGCGCAAGATGTACTCATATTTCCTCCATAACATACTTGATGCAAAGCATGTCTCGAGTTCCAGATTTACCATGCAGTGTGACAAAAAGAGGCGAAGAGACATGTTGTTGGCCTCACACAACTTCACCTCTCCAAAAGGTCAGTATCTCCACAGGTGGATGTACGCTAATGCACTTCTTACTTACCTGTTGAAAGTGCACTTAAAATGGTGACAGTGTTGTTAAAGGTCTCTGCACTGTGCCCTGTGTTGTGGCAGTCTTGTGAATGAATCACATTTGAACAGAGTGAAACCTTTAAAACTATCCTCCTGCTTCGTTGTGTTGATGCTGGGTGACACACAAGTGGATCCTTTCTCGTAAAGCACAGATCCGGTTAGAAACGCCTCTGTGTCCTGCTGTCTTTGAAGTGGATGCAGTCTGCTTCAGTTGAGAGCTGCACCTAATGTGAGGAGACCATGGCCTAAGAGCACTGCTGGAAACGTGGCAGGCTAGTCATGCGGTGTGACAGGGCCTGCAGTGCAAACACTCGCTCTGACCAAGCCAGGCCCGCACTGTGGGAGGACTGGCTATGAGTGATGGCAGCCTTTCATTATATATAGCCCATTTTAAACCATTTTAAAAGCTTAGATTTAAGATGCCTGAGAATCAATTTGCTGAAGAGTGCTTCTGCCTAATAAAATAACATAGATACATATATACAGCAGCATGTTGTTGTTGTTAGCAAGTCTGCTTAGTCTAAAGCCCAATTCATGGTTCTGCTTCAAAGCGACAGCATCGCCACACAGAGCCTCTGTGACACCGCGTACCCCACTACAACCCCTATGCCGCTACACCTCCTCCAAACTGTCATTTCAAGGCGATGTAGACCACAAGGACTGATTGGTCAACTCGCCCTGTGTGTTGATAGTCGGTGTACTTTAGCAGCCTTGTTGGTAGTTTGCTGACAGAAGCTTTGCAAATCACCTCAGACAAACATTTTAAAATCTGCACTTTGCCAGCAAGCAGCACTTTGTGGGCAATTGTGGGAAGTTCACTTGCTAGCATAAACTGGCTGGCAGACACCACACAAACAACCTCAGATGCCTTTTTTGGTTACAATAACAAGGTTGTTGGAATATATTGTGTCCTTTTCTCAGTAACTTTTGCAAAATCTTACAAAACCTAAGCAAGAAAAGGCAAACCATCACATTAATATTTATTAATGCTCGCCAATCTATGGAATTTGCCACTCCAGTTATCATTTTGGTAGTGAGCTACGCAGACACACAATACTCACAGCTGAAAAAGATTTATGGCCCTATCATGACAGTCAAAAGCACATCGTCACTCGTCAAAAGCTTATTCAAATTTAGTAGGATGTGTCCAGTCCACATTGGAAGGGGTTTTCGTTATCAAACGTCGAGCGCATGGCGCAACAAGGTGTTCCTAAGTTTTTTAATCAGTCATGGGTGTGTTCGGGGCGTAACATCATTTAAACCAATGAGAATGACATCTGTCATTCCCTTTAACAGTGCAAAGCACAATGTCAAATAAATGCATCGGTATTTTGACATTCAACGGCACATTTGAAGGAGGCTACTTGCGAGACCGTATGGAATTCCACTAAACCATGCATTTCTAAAGCGTAGCATAACCTTCACGCATTTGCACTCCTGTATTATTTGAACTCAAAGTGAAACTAACTTCACCATGGTGTCAGTCAACGACAATACAGTTATATGCAGTTACTTTCACTATTGACTGACAATGGGTTACCATCGAAAAAATAGGCTGGAAAAAGCAACACTTACCCTAATATTGCTCAAATGACTGAATAAAACAGCATTTATGCTGCAGAGGAGTTTCTTATATCTCGTGACAGTCCGTCTTCAGCAGTGCTCCATACGTGTCTCTCGCCTCTCCCCTAATCACTTTTAACCGTCATTACCAATTTGCAAATGATGGTGAATAACTACTCATCATGAGATGTACAGTATTTCGTAATATCTTTATTCTAATTATGTTTCCCATTGTAATCGTGCAATTTGTAATCTTTTGCTTGGATGTGCGCTGGTGTGCGTTCATGGATGATAGGTGCACCCGCCAATATGACTGTTGACAATGCGCTCTTAAAATAACATATAAACAACTCGCCATAGACCTCTGACCAGGTGTACAATAGCGATTTTTAGACAATGCGCTAAGCCACTCCCTAAGTTGTTAATTGCCACACCCCTGGGCGCAAATAAACGTGCAAATAAGGAATTAAACTTCGCGCCGGGTGGAAAACGAGTTTTACGCCATGCGTTAGTGTGCAAAATACAGCCCTTAGAGGCACAGAACCATAAATCAGCTTTAAGGCTGAAGAGGCTGGTACCTGTCTGTGAGTATATTGTACTCACAAAAGCCACACACACATTAATACTGTACAGTGAATCACCATCATAGGGATACCATGAGAATACTGTAATTTCCCTTTGGGGATGAATAAAGTATATCTATCTACGCATCTATCTATCTATCTATCTATCTATCTACTAGTCAGTTTTCACAAAGGGTGCGCTCTTTCCTCACCCAAGGCAGGGTGCTGTGTGGACTGACTGATCTGGAAAAGCCCCCCAACCACCTACCTCCCCTGGGTCACCCCAGCTGTGGGTTGTCTGATACAGTAGGTGTCTGCATCGACACTGACACTGACAGCTCCACCTGATGCCTCACCACACGCCGATGGCCAACACAGACAGGCTAGCGGAACATGACGTAGTGCTGTTTCTTTTTCTTCCCTTTTTTTTCCCCTTCTTTTTCCTCCTCCTCGACCTTTTTTTTAGCAGAAAGGGCTGCTGTGTAAACAGAGCTAATTGCCTAACTCTGAGAGGTGAAGTCAATTAATAATAAATTTTTGGATTAAGTCAAATTTGTGTGATTGTTAGGGAACCACATAACCACACATGCTAGGGATGTGGGAGTGGGAAGTGGGGCAGTGCATGTGCCAGGGTAACTAAGTTACAGCTGCTCATGAACCTGAAACTGCAGCGGCCATCAAGTTCTGGAAGGTCTGCATCTCAATCTCTTGTGACAGTACCATGGTCTTGGCATGCACAAAAAGGGGGCCGTGCCTTTTCTATCATTCCAAAGTGCTCTCCAAAGTGATCTCCGACATAATTTCCCTGTGAATTATTTTAAGTTACTGGCCCCCTTTCTGTCTACTGTGTAGCAATGTGCTGTGCTCACTTTCTCCTCACCATTGCCCATCAGAGTGGCCTGAGATGGTAAAGGTGCAGCACAAAAAAAATAGAATATTTTATTTAAAAAAGTGAAACTTTCATATAATCTAGATGCATTACACATGGTTATGGAATGGTTATGGAATTTAGCAGACGCTTTTGTCCAAAGCGACACATAAAATGAAATATTTTAAGCCTTTTATTTGTTTTAATCTTGATTATTCTAATCTTGATCATTATAGTTTACAGCACAATAAATAAAAAAATCCAGTACCTCATAATATTAGTGTAAAAAATAATTATAGAATAATAATTCAGAAATGTCGACCTTAGAAGAGCTCTAATCAGCCAATTAAGTCAAAATACCGGCAATGGTTTCCTGAACATTTAATCTCTCAGTCTGGGCCGGGCAATAGACTTTTCCACTATATTCAAATTTTTTTGAGATGCACCTGCACGTGTATGAACATGAATAAGACAGGGCCTGGTCCGTGTTGTCAGGCTCTGGTGTATGCGTGCAGGATGAGATAGCCCCGACCGCCCAGGGTTGTGTTTTTGAAGCTGACATGTCATGGTGTCAAAAGGTGCTGGACTGTGTGCTTCTCTCCACAGGCGCCTCGTGAATAGCACCTTTACATGACAGGTAGCACTGCCAGGCAGAGTACAAGGGAGAAGAAGAGAGGATAAATAAGTACATCCTACATCTTTCCCCTTCATTTCTGAGTCTCTTAACGAGTGAGACAGCTTAAGCTTTCTTGTTTGCAATTTTTGTATTTTTGTTTGTGATGCCATCTGTATGCCCAGATGACGACAAAACCCTTACTGAGATAAATTCTCAGCTGACATTCATCATGAGTTTTAATGGACAATCTGCTTTTTACTGTGATGTTACCTTTAGCTTTTAAGTTCCAAGTCTAAAGTGTAGCACTTTAAACCAAAGATTCTAGAGCGCTACGATGCTTTAAAATTACTGCCATGTGAATCCTAATTAGCCTGATACGTCATACTCAGATTCTATTCAGAATATAGAACTTCCCGACCTCAAATGTTGTAGATGGTGCTAAGTTCGCTAAGTTCTGATGATTATTTGAAAATGAGTTGATACAGATAAGCTGGTAAAATATGAAATTTATTTTGGTTTGGTTGTTTTGTATCTGATCCTGTAGTCACTGCTGTTTATCATTGGATTTTATTGTATGGAATATTTTAGTGCCCTGTGGCCATATCGGACATCTGGATCCCTGTCCCCATACATCATTGCCACCTGCTGCATCCTGAATGGAATCCTTATAGCCTCCCAGCCTCTAGAGCCGAGCTGAATGCTGACCAGCTGTTCATCACCGCGCTCCTCCTTGTGTGAAGGACAGATGGAGGACATGCCTGAGCCTACTGGCTTCTGACCAGCTCTGGGGTGAAGATACCCTCAGGTGGCAATAAAATCTAATGTGCCCTTGAGGGGGGCAATAAGACTGGGGCCCAAAGATGAAGCAGTACATGTAGTGAAGCAGTGGTATCTGAAGACGTGCTAGCTGCATGGGCTTAGGAAGGGTCTTTGTTGTTGGTATTCTAGCCATGTTTTTGGAGAGAACTGGAGGGGTTAGTTAGAATGACAGCGTTGTGAATCACCGAGAGAAGACTCTTTCCTTTCCTCCTTCTGAGCTCACAGTTGATCAAACAGATGGAGTGAGCGCTGATCTCCTTGGCTGAAACCATAGCAACGCGGCGCCAGGCAACGGGGAACCCTGTTCAACTGGTGTTGAGCAGTCCTCTGACATATGGCTACGCACGGCTGGGAGGAACCCGCGGGGTAAAGAAGTCACAGAGGAGGATTTCAGGGAAGAGGTTGGCCGGTGGCATTGGCAAGGGGGGCTGTGTGGAGCGAGGGAGATGTACGTCTTCACAAGTCTCCATTTATGTGTTGATGAAGCTTGTGTCCCTGGAGGAACAAACTTGAGCGCAATCTACGCACGGAAATAAAGCCAACTGATGGCCGGGTTGGCCGTGTAAATGGCTACTATGCTAAAGAGAGGGAGAGAAATGGCAGCCACCTGCTAGCAGATGATGGCGACGAGGGAAAAAAATTATTTGACCTTGGATGACTGGATGGAAAGATATTCATATATCTTAAAGTTGTTTGTTGTCACACAGTGGGTTTAAAAAATCATCACAATAAGTGAAAGTGAGGGCATCGTATCACTCAGAGGGACAGGCCCCCCCTTTGAGACAGGCTATTCATCACCTTCCTCAGAAACCCATAGCAGGCAGGGCAGATCAGGAGAAAAATGCTCCCTGTCTGCCTGTTCTTTTTTCCTCTCCTGTCTTCTGTTCTCCTCTACCATCCTCTCTCCTCTCCTCTCCTCTGTTCTCTTTTCCTCTCCTCTCCTCTGTTCTCTTCTTCTCTCCTCTCTTCTGTTCTCCTCTACCATCCTCTCTCCTCTGTTCTCTTCTCCTCTCCTCTCCTCTCCTCTCCTCTGTTCTCTTCTCCTCTCCTCTCCTCTCTTCTGTTCTCCTCTACCATCCTCTCTCCTCTCCTCTCTTTTCGGTTCTCTTCTCCTCTCGTCTCCTCTCCTCCTCCACTCCCCACTCCTCTCCCCTCCTCTCATCTTATTTCTGCCCTTTTCCCCTCCTGTTTTCTCATATCTTCTCCTCCTCTCTTCTCTTCTCTACTCTCGTTTGCCCGTGGCTTCCTGCTTGGTCTGTAATAAATCTCTTGGTGCGGGGTCCAGACTTTGCAGCAGGAGCCAAGCGAAAAGCTGAAACGCCCTGAGAACACCGACATCAAGTCCAGCGAAATTTGTTTCGCGTTCATCTGCCAAACCCCCCAAAGCTCTCTGTATTAGTGTGGTCGTGCGCACACAGGAGAGAGAGAGAGTGAGAAAGAGAAAGACAGAGTGATAGAGAGAGAGAGAGAGAGAGAGAAAGAAAGAAGGTGAAAGAACAAAGCTTTGCCAGTTTGGCAGCCTTGGAGGAAAAGGTCACGGCTTTGGCTGCGGTAAGACGTCTGCGCTTCCTCCTCTAGAGATGATCATCTCAGGTGACCCAGGTAGGAGCGGGCCCGTGAAATGTCAGGGCTTTAAGCGGCGCGTCGAGGGGAAATGTCAGAGCCAACATATGTTGTTTCGCACAGGCACAAGGGGCAAAAACTGATGATGCCAAGTTGGTGACCTGGAGCCAGGACGCTACCCTGCACCGGGCTTACCATTGCTTTTAGCTTTCCACATGGCTTGCCTTCTGTGTGTATGAGTGTGTACGTGTGTGTGTGTGTTTGCATATGTGTGCATTTGGGTGTATGAGCCATCATGTGAATTTGTGTGTGTGTGTGTGTGTGTGTGTGTGTGTGTGTGTCTGCGATAATAACACATACATAACATAGTCAGGGCTCAGCTGCTGTCCTCTCGTCCATGTGTCCAACTTAGCGTGGCGGTCTGGTAATGTGCGAACGCCACTTTCTCACACCAGATGCTTTTACCCCAAGCCCCATCTGTCCAGCCCCATGACATACGACATGCTCACCATCCTGGGGCAGACGGCGAACAACCTCAGCCACTAATGAGAAGACCAGGCAGAGCAGGCGCTGTGTGAACTGTGTACGGCAGCGCGACTGCACCACAAGTCGGCTCCTTTTGTTCTCGATTTCGCTCGCACAGTCGAGGGATAAGATGCAGGGGAAGTGGTTGCATCTTGTTAATGGCAGCGCGAGGGTTAGTGATTGCTAAGGGCCGAGGCGTGAGGGTTGATGATTCTGAAGGGCCGGGATTGAGAGTGACAATAGGAATGTGCTCGACGTGAGAGCATCCCCTCCTTTGTTTTGCCTCTTGAAGGTGGAGACAGCTGGTGGAAGTGCTGTGTCCTTTGATGAGCTCTGTAATTGAGTTTTGAGGGGTTTTTGCTTTCTTTTTAACATGATGAAGACAAGAAGAGGGTAGAAAAGGCGAGTGGGAGAGAGGAAAAGAGAGAGAGAGTGGGGAAATATGATGGAGTTTTTTAACGGGTGTTATCTGAAGCGTGCAGCCTTGGTGTGAAGATGAACTGTCGGTTCCTTGTTTCGGCGGGCTCCAGGCTTCTGGCTGTTGGCAGGGAGGAGGACGTGGATTACATGCTGTGTCACTCCAAAGCCCACTGACTTTGTCACTTCATTTCCCCCAAGTGCAACCGCACAAACACACAGGGGTGGATGGGACTTTGTGGAGAAACATACAAATGCACAGAGACAGAAAGACACAGACACAGACACACACACACACACACACACACACATACACAGTCACTCTAGACCCCACACCAACACACACATACACACACACACACACGTCACGTCTGGACTATATTCCCTTGTGATTTTCTTCTGAGTTTATTTCTCTTGTGGGCAGCTTTGCAGTCTTTATGAAAGGTTTAGTTCAGTGGAGTCCTGTCCAGGAAATAGACCTGCTTCACGTCACACTGACTTTTAATTAGCTGAAGAAACTGAACCCCTGACAGGGAAATGCTCTGCTGGTAAACTCCTGGTTTTGGGGGGGATCCATTTTGCACCTTTATGTAAGTTTGAATTGGACCCTCTAACATAATATCACTGAGGCTCAGAAATGCTGGTGTAGAGATGCTTAGCAATGTTTCACAGAGTAGGACAGGGTTGTATAGGACAGTGAGAGAGAATGCTGGCTATGTTGTGTCCACACTTGAAGTGAAGTAGTTGCGTTCTGAGGATCTCACCCACCCACACATACACACGCACACATACGCATGCACACGCACGCACGCACACACACACACACACACACACACACACACACACACACACACACACACACACACACACACACAGCAGTGCTTCTGATGTAGAGATGCTGAGCCATGGTGTTTCAAGCAGTAGGGCAGTGTTATGTAGGACAGTGAGCGAGAATGCTGTCGTTACTGTTTAATGAGGTAAATTTAGACACATCACAGTCTTTATCCGTATGCTCATTTGTTTACCATTTTATGTAAATTTAACTTCACAGTGCCAGGCCCTACACTGTTTATAGACTCTGAAAAGACTAATGTCTCAAAATACCTTTGCAACAGTCTTTTTTATCCTCTGCTTGTCCGGCTTTTGCGAGAGAAATAAAAAAAACAAGGTAGCACCAAAGGCCCAATAGCTCATCCTGTCATCGCTTCATGGGCCTGACCCGATGCGTACTGACAGGCCTGACAGCCAGCGGCCCGGACTAAAAAGTTTTTAACGAGGCTCTTCGGGCTGAACGAGGCGTTTTTATGAGATGCGAAAGTGGCTGGATGCCGCAGGAAGTGTGCTGTTGCCCCCCTTTAACGAGGAGCGAAGCTGACATTTACAAACAGCCCCCCCCCTCCTTTAAATACAGGTGAGTGCATGTTTCTGCCTACCCAGACATCTGAATTGTTGAAAGGCCTTGTGTCTTCGGAGAAGAGGGTAGGTGGGGGTAGGTGGGAGAGGGTAGGTGGTGGGGGTGGGGTTCTTGTCTGCACGACTACATGTCCCTCGACTCTGTTTACCTGTGTTTTGATCTTTTCACCAAGAAGAAGAATACCCTATATAAACAGGCACATTGTGAATGAATGCAGCTTGTGACTATAAACTGTGAAGCATAGCAGTGTGTTGTAATGGAATTACAGTCGCTTATTTATATAACACCTCTAACAATAAACACTATCACAGGGGATGTGTGTGGCAGGGGAAAAAACACCCTGTGTGTCTGAAGGAGCCACTGAGTAGAAGTCAGCTCTGAAGCAAAGTAGGATGATGGAATGGGTGGGGTGGGGGGGGATCAAAAGCCAAGCAGTGAGAGAGATAGAGAGAGGACGGGGAGGAAGAAGTGTGAGATTTGTACTTGGAACAGGACGTTTGTGAGGAACGCATCCTGGACATGCTGAGGTTAAGATCGGTGGATTTTATGATGTAACTCAGTACACAGGAGAAGCTGTGGCAACAATGACAGATGGTTACCTCACCTGTCTTTCACCGAGCGCCTGCGTTCTCCCCGCAGGCAACAGGGGCAAGTGGCAATCAGACGGATGCTGCTGCTGCCACGGCAACAGATACTTACCTCTGCGGAGTAATGGAAGCTGAAGGTGAAGGACATCCGGGGAGATTTTATGCAGAGCAATGTGACACCAGACGCCCACTCTGTGAACTTGTGAAACATAAGCCTGAGACGTCTTTCCTTCCTACTCTTGTGAGAAAATAGACGGGTCATTGCGACATTGTGTTTCCTGACTGTGATTCTTCGTTAATCGGTAGTGGGGCAGCTGTTGCTCAAGTGCTCAAGTTGGGAGATTTCCTGGAGCCTCATTAGAAAATGAAAGCGGTTAATTCCGCGAGTGATTTATGGCTCTTGTACATCACTTAGTATGATTAATGTGGCCACTCGCAGCGGCAAAGAAACCAGCACCTGAGTGAGGTGAGTGAACACACCATGCACTCCCTCGCTCTGCCACTTGGGTTAAGTTGCCCTTAAAAGCACTTAAAGGTGTGGTCAGTGATTTGAAGTCAGACAAAGTTTTGTGACACTTGGCTGCCCACTTCCTGCCAGCTATCGTGAGTGTAGATTCTCTGAGGCTCCAGGGTGATCTCCCCTACAGCCCAAGGCTCTTTACATAATGGAAAAAGTAGCTGGTTCATTAACCTTAGCCACTGTTGCCAACCAGTTGATACCAGGAGTTGGCCTTTAATGACCAAGTCCTACCTAGGGCAGCACCTTCTTCTGGGAAAAGGCTTCAATTGCTTGCTGAAGTAGAGGAGAGGATGTGTTATACGGGGGACTCAAAGCAGTTACAGAACTAAATGTCCCTGAACTGTTTTTTTTGATGACTTACAGCAGAGGATTTTGGTCATTGTAGGCAACATTCAGATGTAGAATGGTTTGGCCTCTGTCCTTGTGTATGTTTTGCTTAATTAAGCATTTGTCTACTATGCTGCAATGTTGCACAATGTTGAAAGTGGGACACTGGGAAGTGGCACCTGTCAAACCCACCCATGTCACTGCCCACTTGGTTAGACAGCCACGCAGCTCATGATTAAGTTATAGGATGTCCCTATGCAGCGGCCCTGACAAGATAATGTGCTTACTAAATGAAATGCAGGAGAGGACTGTCAGCATCCTTACAATGGACACAAGAGAACAGTAAGTTTCCACTTCCACGGGTCACTAACTGTAACCACAAGACTAAACACTAATTAAGTGTTTTGTTTTAACAAAAGGGTTTAAGGTATCAAATGTACTTCTATGTTAGTATTGTTTTGGTACAGCATTAAATTCTATTCAATATGAAGCAAAACTGCAGAAATGCTAAAGAGGTAGCTCATAAAAGCACAGCTGCAGTGGTGGTTCTTGCCCCCTGGGGGATGCGCCAGCCTATCAGTTTCAGTGATGGTTGCTGGCAGTTATGTCGGATTGTGCCTGTTCATTCATTTGTTTTATTTTTTATCATTTTATTTTTTTTATTTTATTTTTTTTAAACACGCTGCAGGGGTACATCTCACAGCATCTGTTTACTGTGGTGCCTTCATCTTTGATTCATTTGATCTTTATGTTTTTGTGTTTGAGTGTGTGTTTTTCAGGTGGTGGTGTATGTGTATTGGGAGGTGAGGTGGTGTAGGTGGATGCCTATGTGTGATAAATAATGCAGACCCAGTTTTATTTGAATGTCACGCTCGACAAATATTTTGGATTTGAAAGCTGGTACACCTCCACTCTGGAGGTGCTTTGGAGATCTTTTGTGGAAGTTAAGGCATTTTCCTCATCTCGATCACAGAATCGATGCTGCATCCCTAAGGCCTGGACATTTTGCGTGCTTTTTTTTTTTTTTTTATCAATATGTTTATTAAGTGTTTTCCAAGTAGTTTAGTACAATGGAACATAAATTAGGAGTAACACATGTCTATATGGAAAGAAAAGAAAAGAGGAGAAAAAACAAATAAACAAACAGACACAAAACAAAACAACAAAGAAGTATTACAGGGCGTATTACTCAAGATAATGGCATGTACTGTTGCATCACTGGTACTTTAAATCAAAACAGAATTGATCAAAGAATAGGTAAATTGCGTATTGTGAGTCTCAAAATTGTTCAAGATCTCCATCAAATTGAGCAAGATGGTCCAAGAATGGCTGCCAAATCTTGTAGAATTTTTTAAGACTGTCCGTCATGGCATATCGGATTTTCTCCATGTGTAACACAGAGGCAAGATCTGTTAGCAATGTCTTGAAGAGTGGCACTGCTTCTGACTTCCAAAGCCTCAAAATTAGTCTCTTTGCAATTAATATTCCATACATAATGGTGTGCTGTACAAGGGGACTGTGAGTCAATAGAGACAGGGAGTAGCCAAACAGTGCCACCTCTGGCTCGGGCATGAGCACACAACCATACATTTCAGAAAACCAATGGAATACTCCACACCAGAAGTCATACAATTTTGGACATGTCCAGAAGAGGTGGGTTAAGGAAACATCAGCTGACTTACATCGATCACACAAACGGGAAACAGTAGGGTATATTCTATGTAATTTCGTTTTTGAATAATGAAGTCTGTGCATGGCCTTAAACTGGATTAAGTGATGTCTGGCATTAATAGAACAGTATTGGATTCTACCTAGACTCTCCTCCCAAACAATATCATTAATCTGGAGACCCAGTTCCTCTTCCCAAGCTTTACTCAAAGAGTGGGTGGCATAGTTCACCAGTTCAGAAAATATCTTGACAAAATCTGACATCAAGTGTTTTGAATCTGGAAGCAAAAGACTATAAACCCTGCTTTCCTCAGGGAGGGATTCAAAGTTAGTCAGGTTTTGGCGGACATAGTGAAGTGAACTGCCTTTAACATCTTTCTTTTCAATGACCACCCACACAGGGGTGGTTGTTGAAATTTCCAGGCTGTAGCCTTCACGCCAATAGGCAAGAGCTCTAAGATTTGCTGCCCAATAGTACTGCTGAAAGCATGGTAACCCAAATCCCCCCTTCTCTCTGGGTTTTTGTAAATGAGATTTTGATATTCTACAGAGTGAGCTTTAAAACCCCAGACAAGAGGCATGACTATTGAGTCTAGTAGTTTAAAAAATGATTTTGTTAGGAAAATAGGAAGGTTTTGAAAGAGATATAAGAGATATCTTGCCAGTGAGACCATCTTGATAGCATTTATACGACCCACCATAGAAAGCGGGAGTGTGCGCCACTTGCCAATATCACCTTTTAATCGTTCCACCTTTTCATGAAAATTCAGTTTAGATATGAGTTGGTAGAGTTACTCCAAGATACTTCAACTTGTCTGTAACTTTGAATGGGAGTTTATGCAGAAATTCCACTTTATGGTTCACTTTTTTGCCAGTTAATTGTGTACCCAGAAACCTGACCAAATGACTTTGTAAGGTCTAACAGAATGGGGATAGACTGCTCAGGCTGTGACATAAAGATTGCAACATCATCTGCATAGAAAGATAGATGGTGGTCCACATCACCAAAACGAATAGGTTTGAGAGAGCTGTGTTGCCTGATACCAATAGCAAGAGGTTCAATACCAATCGCAAACAGGAGAGGGCTGAGGGGCCAGCCCTGGCGCGTCTCACAATGTAATGGAAATGGAGCTGACCTCTCTTGGTTTGTTAGAATGGAAGAAGAAGGATGGGCATATAGAATTTTAATCCATGAAATAAAACGGCTACCAAACCCAAAGTCCTCCAACACCCTCCACATGTATGCCCACTCAATCTGATCAAAAGCTTTCTCTGCATCTAAGCAGAGGACAGCCACCTTCTGATCCTTCTTATAGTCATGGTATATTATGTTCATTAAAACATTAAAAAAGGAAAACCTTCCAGGAATGAAACCAGTTTGGTCAGCATGGATAATGGAGGCAATATGTTTGTTTAACCTATTTGCGATCAATTTTGTGAAAATTTTCACATCAGAGTTCAGCAATGCAATCGGACGGTAAGATGAGGGCTCAGTCTCATCTCTCCCTTCTTTTGAAATTAGTGAGATGTTGGCTTCATATAAGGAGCTTGAAAACTTCTAAGTTTCAAATGAGTGATTAAACATCCTGAGCAAGAGATGAGTCAACTGTTCGGGGAATTTCTTATATAGCTCTATTCCAAAACCATCTGGTCCAGCACTCTTGCCATTAGGAAAGGACTTTATAGCATCTAGAATCTCTTGAGTGGTGATTAAGCATTAAGTGCCTCACACGCTGTGTCACTCAATTTAGGGAGATTCAGATTCTCCAGCCACGTAAAGGCATCCCCCCCAGCTTTAGATGTATATAATTGTTGATAATATTCCCTGAAGCGCTTGTTTATATTGCTGGGGTCAGTGATAATGTCCCCAGATTTTATGTATAGCTCTGCTAGCCTGCAAACCTCTCAGCTGTCAGGCCAATAGCTTCTGGGGCTTGTCCCCTAGTTCAAATTGTTTTTGTTTCAGTCTAAACAGTTGGTCCTGCACTTGAGCAAACAAAATGTCATTATATTCATACTTCAGTTTAAGAATATTCTGTAAGGTGGTGGAGTTAGCAGAAGATTTATAGGCAGTTTCTAGTTGTGTTAGATCTTTTTCAATTTCTAAAAGACATTTTTTCTTTTCTTTTCTCATTGAGCTTTCAAAAGAGATGATGTGCCCTCTAGTCACAGCCTTAAAAGCTTCCAAGGTGGAGTCTGTAACTTCTAGGTTATCGTTTGTTTCCAAAAAATCCTAGATCCTAGAAGAAATGAACTGAGTAAACGAGGAGTCGGAGAGAAGTGAGGGATGGAACCGCCAACTATATTGCTGTTTCTTATGGTTGAGGTCAAGTATCAATGATATAGGAGAGTGATCAGAAATTAAAATATTATGATATGTGGTGGAGATTACATTTGATATCAAATTGGAGTCAAGCAAAAAATAATCGATTCTAGAGAAAGATGTGTGTCTCTGTGAGAAAAAAGAATAATTCCTATGTGTGGGGTGCTGAAGCCTCCATATGTCAACTAGATGTGTGGATAGCATTAAATTATTCCAGGTTGTGGAGGCAGCAGAGAGCAACTGGTTTGTTTGGGCTGATCTATCCAAAAAATTGTCAAGCACACAGTTCAAGTCACCACCTATAATCACATGTGTGTCTGAGAGAATGGGCAGTAAATTAAAGACCTTACTGAAAAAAATTGGGTCATCAAAAATGGGACCATATATGTTTAAAAGTGTGACATGATATGAGCAAATCTAGCCTGTCACTAGGATATATCTGCCATTAGGATCACACACGGTGGAAAGGGAATAGTCTTGCTAATCATAATAGCCACTCTTCTAGCTTTACTGGAGAATGTGGACCGGAAAATTTGATTGACCCAGCTGCACCTAAGCAACTTTGCTCTTGTGGGCTTAATATGGGTTTGTGGGCTTAATATGAGTTTCCTGTAGGAATATAATGCCTGCAGCAACACTGATAACAGCACAGAGGAAAACAAAATAAAAAACACACAACTAAGAACTTACCCTCCCTTCCCCCGTCCCACTTCCCCAAACAAAGTGAGAACACGCTCCCCTCAAACAGGCATAGAGGCTGCCAGACCATAGGAAAGACTAGTTTAGCTAAGCTAACAAAAAGAGCCCTATGCTCTCTCTCCAATTATGCAAAAAACACACAAGTAAATTTAAACCACGGTCATGAGATTGTCCCGACCTGCGTAATGGCAGGAAACAAAGTCACATACCAGATAATATACGCCATCCCAAGCGCATGCAATGTTCAAGACAAAGTCCCTGCAAACACCTCGGCTTCTTGTAGTGAAGAAAATACCTGCTCCGAGTTCCCCAAGGTGACCCGGAGTCGAGCTGGGTAGATGAAACCTGCCTCCTTGAACCTCTTTCGGACATCTTCAAAAGCCTGGCGCTGTTTAATCACCTCCACTGGCAAAGACTGGCTCCACTGGGAAGAAATGGATCGCCGCCTCGTTGTATGCCAGGGGGAATTGTTCACGAGAAAGCTGTAGGATTTTCTCCTTGATTTGGAAGTGATCAATCCGGGCTATCATCACACGCGGTCGTGCATTTTCCTCCGAAGATTGTTTCCCTAGACGGTGTGCTCGATCCACAACAACAGGGCTGGAAAAATTGCTAGCACCTAGCAGTTCAGGGATAAACTTCTCCAGAAATTCAACAGGGCTTCTTTTATCAATCTTTTCGGGCAGGCCAACAATTTTTATATTCTGACGCCTAGAGTGAGCCTCTAGGTCAATTACTTTTAAACAGAGTGCTTGGTTTTTCGCCCGCATTTTCACACAGACTTGTTCAACTTGTGAGAGGCGGTGGTCGTAGCTGGAGCTAGCTTCTTCAATTTCTGCCATACGGTTTCCTAGACTCACCAAAGATGCTTGAGTGGATGCTAGCGTTGCCTCTAATGTGTCAAATCGATCAGTCATTGTTTTGTTCATACTTTCTGTTGCCAGAAGAATGCTGCTCGACTCCGCATCAGTGTCCTTGCTAGTCTCGAGATCTGCCATGGCACGTTCTGGTGCTAGCGATAACCCCAGCGGTGCAGGAGTTCTAGTCTGGATATGGCTTTTATCCTGCTGTTTTCCACGCTCAGTCTTCGCTTTTCGCATCCTCGATTTTAGTCTTAGGTCAAATTAACAAGAGGTCGGGTAAACTGGTGAATTTTAAATTAAATACCGAATTATTCTATAACATGGAGAGGAGCTCAGGAAAAACGTGTCTACTCCATCAGGTGCTCACTAGCGCCCCTCATTTTGCGTGCTTTTGAGTGTGCAAATGTCCACTAGGGAATTTCATTATTATGCAGCCATTCAAGGAAGGACTTGAATGTCCACAAACAAGTATAATTAAGGCAAAAGACAGACAGTAGCTCTTCAACATATTTGGCCTTCATCTACCATAGATCATGTCTACGATCCTCCGTATGTGTGCATAAAGCACAATTAGATAGGAGAGTTGAAGTTTTAAACTGAAATCCTGAAATCCAAACACCACTTAATGCCAATAACACAGCACTTTGATCTGAAGCAGCACATTTCTGTCTGGCCAACAATCTTGCGCAGATTTGCCCAAGTCTTGCTGACCTCTGGTCGGCGGAGCAATTAAGCCTCTCTGCGGTAAATGGCATGGTTTTCATAGGCAGGCAGACATCTGATTCCCCATGTAACTCAGCCTGGTGTTCACTATCGACAGAATCTCCTCATTTGCTCAGACTCTCTCTCCCAGGGTTGTTGTCTTCTAACCAACAATGATTTCACCTCAGTCTCATTTCCCTCAAACCGGTTGAATCCTGTCTGAACTCGTTCAGTGAGTTCAAACATGTGTGTTTGTTGATGAGGAGCGCTTGGACATTGATTTCTTTTGAGTCCCCAGGTTGCTAGACCCAGATGCCAGGCTGTGCCAGGGTGACTGTGGCCCTCATTTTAATGAGGAGGCTTGTGGAGATCGCCACAAGTGAGGAAGGCCCTGCTGATTATAGCACACCAAAGTCTAACAACAGTTTCCTGAACCAAGTATCCAGAGTAGATGTTCATTAGTTTGACGCTCGCTCGCTCACACTCACTCACTCAGTCACTCATACGTACGTACGTGTGCTCTCACACACACACACACACGTACATACGTGTGCTCTCACACACACACACACACACACACTTAGGTACATACTGTACGTGTGATCTCACACACACACACACACACTTACGTACGTACGTACGTGTGCTCTCCCTGTGCCAGTGCCTCTGCCCAGACCGAAGTGTCAGACTGCCTCCCAGTGGATGTCTGAGGCTCCTGACGGACGACCTCTCTCTCTCCTTAGGGCTGGAGTCCCTGGAGACGCCACTGCTGCTGCCTCTAGCACTCTCCAGATAGAGAGAGCTCTGAGACAGTGTTGGACTGTACGTGTGTGTTTATGTGGGTATGTATGAGGGTGTGTGTTTATGTGGGTATGTATGAGGGTGTGTGTGTGAGAGAGAGAGAGAGAGAGAGAGAGAGAGAGATGAATATTGAAGAAATAGTAAAAATTTATTTTTACTTTACCAATATTGTGTCTGCAGTCCAGTATCCTACTGTATAACATACTGAAATGAGTGTGTGAGAGAGAATGTTAGTTCCTCTGAAGCAATGAAAAGAAAGGCAGTGTGTCGTGTAGATGGAGAGGGATGCATGCTGTGTGAGTTAAAAAGAATCGGTCAGAGGGCTGTTCTGTCTGTTGACCCTCCCACAGGCTGCAATGGGGAGAGCAGACCTGTGCTTCCCCTAAACCCACCAAAGGCAGAGGCGAAGCAGGACGAGCACTGCTCTGTCTCTCATCCTACCACAGGCTGAGCCGGACAGAGGAGAGCTGGGCTTTGATGCCTTCCCTTAATATGCCGTCCAGCAGTCCTGTCTCCTCATCTGACCACAGACTGGTAGGCAGAGGAGAGTGTTAATTTCTCTGATCTTGCCACAGGGTGATGGAGGAAGAGGATGGCCATAGGGTGATGAAGGAAGAGGATAGCTGTGCTGTTGCTCCCATTCCAAAGACTGAAATAGGGAATCTGTGCTTTCCTCCCCCAAAAAATTATCACCAGGTACTGAAAGGTTTAGGATAATTTTATATCTTGGGTTGGTATGAAAGAATTTTAAAGCAGACTATATTTCAGATGCATGCTCACAGCTGTTTTTTGAACTCGGTTTGATGCAAAATTGACTGCTAAACATCATGAATACATATTTGGAAGCAAGTGAAGTGAGCAGACTCTTTTTTTACCTGTGGAATATTTTCCTAATGTTGTATCAAAATAGATTTGGGCCTGTAAATGAGGCAGACTTGTCATCTGTCCAAGCATTTAGGGAGAGACAGAAAGAGATAGGACACAGTCAAACAGAGACAGAGAAAGAATCCAGACTGAGAGGGAGATAGGGTGAGAGCTAAATAAAGAGAGAGAGGAAGAGAGAGAGAGAGAGGTCAGAATAATCAGAGAGGTTGCATTGCCAGAACTGACAGCTTGCCTCTGCCGGGTCTCTTTGCGAGCTTGTAGTGTCAGCCTGCTACGTCTTGTAAAAGCAGTGTGTGTGAGAGAGAGAGTGTGTGTCTGGGAGAGAGAGGTGTAGACAAAAGACAGAATGCGTGGGAGGAACGCAACCATGTGGGCTGGGATAACAGGAAAGGGAGAGGGAGTGATGGTGGAGTTTTTTTTTTTTTTTTTTTTTTTGGGGGGTGCCTGGAATGTGCACAGCTGGCAAAATCAAAATTATTTATCAGGGAAAAACAAAGGGACCATCTGGGCCTGGGGGCCATGTGTATCTCTGATGGAACAGAATACTATGGGAAAAGTTTCAGTGGATAATCACAATGAAAGAGAAAGTATCTCTCTCTCTCTTTCTCTTTCTCTTGCTTTATTTACTCCACCCCTCTCTGTTTCTCTCGGCAAGAGTGTAAGCAACCTTTAAACAGATACAAATACTGTACACATGAAATGTATGTGCGTATTGTCCTCCTTTGTGTAGAGTGAGTGTGAGTGTTTTTAAGAACACTTAATATACTGTACAGTGGTGTCAAATGTTCTCCAGCATTTCCATTGCTCCAAGCATACTTCTCTTTTCAGCATCACTGTCTGCTCCTACATCACCACGCCACAGAGGCCACTAACACTAACTCTGTATAGCACTTTGCTTAGTCGCCATAATGTCATGTTTCCACGGGTGCCGTCACAGTGATTCTGCCGAGTCATCTTTGTCACTGTGACACTCGGACTGCTTTTGAGAGATTGCGGAGGTGGCGGGGTATGCTTGTCTTCAGACAGCATGTCTCCACAGTTTCTAGCGGTCTCTCTGCCTGACAGGATCGACTGCAGATTAGCGTCACAGAGGCTGATGCTCAGCCAGTTGTAAAGCACATTAGCAGCCAGGAGCAAGGGTGAAGTTTATGCCTCCAGATGTTTCTCTTTAAATTTGCCCTATTTACATAGATCTCACTGCCTAAAATTGACACCCTTATGCTTCCCTGGATGTAATGTGTACATGTATTATATGAAGAAGACAAAAGCTTTGGCCCTGTGGCCAGATATCTCATGCACCTTCCAGAGTAATTTAAAATAGACATAACATCGTCTATTGTCTATGAGTGAGAGAGAGAGAGAGAATTCTGCTTGTATTTGTGTGTTTGAGTGAAAATTGTCTTTAGTGTGTGTGGGGGGTACATGTGCCCTTCCTTGTGCGTGTGTTTGTGTGAGTGTGTGTGAGAGAGAGAGAGAGAGAGAGAGAGAAAGAGAGTTTGAGTGTTTGTTTTCAGGCAATTATTATTCCAGTGGTATTTCCTAAATTGTTTTCCTGAGTTGACCGTGAGCCTTCAGACTTCAGTCAGTCAGTGAGGGAAGAAAAAGTCATTTAGCTGCAGCTCCGTATTTTCAGCTGACAATCCAAATTGGAACTGAAGGGCCAGAGCTGTCTGCTGTCATAGAGGATCAATCTGAAAGGAGGCGTGCGCGCGCATGTGTGTGTGTGTGTGTGTCTGTGTGTGTAGTACAGATTGGCGAAGTGGAGAGGGAAAGGTGTCTGTCTGTGTGTGTGTTTCTGTGTGTGTGTGTGTGTGTGTGTTTGTGTGTGTGTTTGTAGGTGTTTATATGTTATATGTAAATACATATACTGTCAATATATATTTGGTCACAGGTTGCATCAGTAAGTTTTCTGCATGCATAGATGTTTCTGTTTTTGTGTGACAGCATTCTGAGAGAGAAAGAGAGGGAAAGGGAGAGAAAGAAGGAGAGAGGGATGCTAGGGATGTCTGAAAAGACAGGGAATGGGAGTATGCAGTGCAATCTATTTCTGTAAACACACACACACACACACACACACACATACACATACTTCCCTTCTGAGGCCTCATTTGTCCATAGTAGCTGCCTCCCTCTGCTCTGTGGTGTTGTTTGGTTGCTCCAAGAAAAGGCTTCCATGAGAAGCACAACAAAACAAGATGGCTGTCTTTTCACAGGATGAACCTGAACAGGTTTGACCTCCTGCTCTGATAAAAATACATATCTTGAAAAAAAAAAACAGCAGTCTCTCACTTTCTCTCTCTCTCTCTCTCTCTCTCTCTCTCTCTCTCTCTCTCTCTCTCTCTCTCTCTCTCTCTCTCTCTATTTCTCTTCTCTCAAATTCTGTACATTACAGTATTGCCAAAGCACAAGTAAATGAAGTACAATAGTAAACATTACAATAGTAAAACGTGAACTGTTGCAGCAGACGTACTGTAACACGATCGGAACGGTTCAGTTATACTCCCCATGTAGCTTCTCTCCCTGTTAAAAGGCCAACTTTCAATCTCCAGGATCTTTGCGCAAATGGGGGCGATGCGGAAACACTATTAAAGAAGCCCTATGCAGGTCTGGTTATTCCTTCGCTGTTTCTGGGTTTTCGCCTGATTTGGGCTCGCATTTTTCACAACAGCTTCGGCAGCAAGTGACTGCTACGCTAAACCTCCACTAGCTAGCGAGCTAGCCATCAAGAAACCAAGCTAAACACATACAGGGCTTAGAAACTACAATCTGACTACATTTTCAAGGCACGATTGGATACTTCCGCTGAATCACATACGGATTTGTTCGGACCGGGACCAGAAAGTTACATATTCAGTTTTTTCCGCGGAGAAGCACTAGGGGGAGACGAAGCACCCACCAAACGACCCAAAAAGTGTTGTAGAACCATCAGAATGACTCTCAACCTGCATAATTAAGGTCATTTTTGCTAAAATTGTTGCATAGGGCTTCTTTAAGGGAAAATAAAATACATGTTTTCAGACCTTCTTTTCGTATCAACGATTTGGAATAGCCTTATTAGCATAATAATCCTTGAATTTCCCCTTGAGGATCAATAAAGTATCTATCTATCTATCTATCTATCTAATCCTTATTGGACCTACTGTATATTGTGCACCATACCCCAGTAGCCCCCCCCCCAGGGTCATGTTTGAATATTCGAGTCTGCGTGATATCCGGACCCAATTATCAGGGCAATGTCCGGACATCACCCGAAAGTGGTTTATCATTCAATCATATTAGTGAGAATCGGTAATGTGATTACCCTGTAACATTTTCCAAAAATGGGCCCCCTAATTTTAATCTTGTTTCGATCTTGTCCAGTCACACAGGTTCTGTGTAGTTATGTTCACCGACCAAGACTTGTGTGCAGCCCTTTGTGGTGAAATAGAAAATGCCTCTAAAATATTGAGTAAGCCTATACTATAGACTTGTTGAACTTAATAAGTCAAGAAGTGTTTTACCTGCTTTCTAGGGATAGAACATTGTAATTGTGACAGAGTATGTGGTCTGTCAGGATAGTGAAGATGCCTTATAGGTTCAGGGGAAAATTACCCCAAAACATAGAGTTCTCATGGTTTCAGTGGTAATGCCATCTCTGTTTAATCTCATACTGCCCCCTGTAGATTGGTTAGAGGAACTGCAATAACAAATTGATGTAATGATGGTCCAGTTGGCCCAAGGATCACCTGGTTCTCAGCCGATGTTTTAATGGGCCATTTCAGCCCAGGAATCATTATCAGTTCCTCATCCACATTTGGTTCCTGCTTCATAGTGCATAAGGAATGTGGAATATGGATTACTCATGTTTTTACCACTTTAAGAGCAATGTTATGAGCCAATAAAAAGTATTGGCAAATGGCTGCAAATGATTGGGTCATTCACTAAGCACAGAACATTGCACACATTACATGTAATGTAAGCACTCTGAGGTTTAGTATCTCTCTCTCTCTCTCTCTCTCTCTCTCTATCTCTCTCTACATTATCTCTCTCTTTCAAACAGCAGAATGATGCATTATATAGGTGACAAAATCTATATTAATGAGAGAGAGAGAGAGTGTGCAGGAAAGTGAGAGAGAAGTGGGGGAGGACTGGGGGCAGAGGGAGGGAGAGATGGAGAGTACGTGTGTGCGTACGTACGTGTGTGTCTGTGTGTGTGAGTGTGTGTGTGTGTGTGCGTGCATGTGCGTCTACGCGCGCATGTGTGTGTGTGTGCATGCGTGTGTGTTTGTGTATTTCCGTGTGATGTGTGCAGGTCGCTGATGCTCTGTGTAATTAGCTTTATTTATGCTAAGCTGGAGGGGCTGCATTACCTGCAGGGGCGGCTGGCCCTGGCAGCAGTCATGTCGGCTGCTCTCGCAGCAGGGTGCTGTACGTGGTGTACTGGGTTAATGGATCTGATTTGTTTTTCCTTCACTACAGAGCCAGGTCTCTCTCCTTCTGTCATTCTCCCTCTCTCTCTATCTCTCTCTCTCTATCTCTCTCTTTTCTCTTCACTCCCTGGGCTCTTTATCAGTTGTCATGATTTGCTGAAATCCTGAAATGCTGCAGTACCACATAGTGTGTGTGTGTATGTGTGTGTGTGTGTGTGTGTGTGTGTGTGTGTGTGTGTGTGTGTGTGTGTGTGTGTGTGTGTGTGTGTGTGCGTGTACATCATTTCACACCATGGTGTGCAAGCCATTTGAAGAAGAAAACACCCCAGCTGTCTACAAAAAAAAAACACCCCAACAGGGGTGATTCAAAGTGGTGTTTTTCTTTGTATGTGTCTGGACCATATTGCTGTTTTTTCTTCTGTAAATGGTGAGCCACACAGCCTGTGTAACAGCTGTTTTTGCTCTCTCTTCCTTCTGCTGCAGGTCTTTAAGAGGAAGGTGCTGGAGCTTGGAGAGAAGCTGCTGCCTGCCTTCAATACGCCCACAGGCATCCCGCGAGGAGTGATCAATTTGGGGAGGTGAGCCTCGAACACAGCCCCCTGACACTGGCTCTCAGGCTTGGCTGAGCAAAAACCCTGTGGCACATTAATATCTCACAACCCAGAGACTCTCGCCCAACACACTGTTTACAGCCAGAGAAGAGGGAAAATCCAAATAACATCTCTCCTTTGCCTAGCCTATTTCTGTTAGATTTAATTTAGCTCTGTTCAAAATCAATATAAGATTTGTAACATTTTCTTGTATCTTTATTTATTAGCTACTAAGGAAAAGCCTTCCTCTGTCTTAGCCCAAGTCTAATTGACTTAGATTCGCTTAGGATCTTAAAATAGTATTATTTTGCTCCTTATTTTTCCTGAAGGGGTGCTTAGAATTCCGTAATCTCCTAATAAGATGGTTTATTTCTACGAGACAAAGAAAAGACAAGCAACATTTTCCTCTGGGCAGCACCATGATATAAGCCCAGTCACCAAACACCTCCCCTCTCTGTTTTATGTACCTCTCCTTCATCTCTTCTTCCTCGCACTCTTCTGTGCTCCTCCTTTTCTTTCTGGCCTGTAATATATATGGTAAATGGGCTGCATTTGTGAAGTGCCTTTCTCTTCTTCACTGGAGAACTGGAAGCACTATAGACCCTTTCAACAATAAAAACAAAAACAATGCTTGAACGTTCTATTTGGGCCCCAATCTACTTCCTCTGCATTAAGATAATATATGGAATGTTAAAAAGGAAGTCTTGTGGGGCCAACTATCATGCTGAAAATGGAACTCTCTTGAAAGGGTCCATACACCGGTACCGTCTCAGGTTCACTCTCTGCCCGCCGTGCAGTGATTGCAGCTGAACACAATGGCGGGTAGAAATCTGATGTGTGGTGTCGCGCTCAAGGACGCCGGGATTGAAATGGCTACACCTCAGATTTCCAGACTTCTCAGCAACTGTCTCTCCGTCTTCCCTCTGTCTTCTCATCCACCCCCTACTTCCCTCTTCTCTCGTTTCATTCTCTTTCATTCTCCGTCTCTCTCTCTCCATGCTTCTCTTCTTATCTTTTCCCCCTCATATCTATTTTTGAGAGAGGGCATATCGTTGGCACCTCTGCCTCCCACCTGCTTCCAATTATCCAGTGGACTCAGGAAGACAGCTGCTAAATTTAATTAACTGATTCTGCCACTAATTCCAGTTAGATCAGTAACCGGAGCCTCACCGTGCAGATGGGTAGGGAACAGCGCTGCACTTTACTGAGCCACGGATGCTTGAACAGATCTTATCATACTTATTCAGTACAGGGATAAATACACACACACACACACACACACACACACACACACACACACACACACACACACACACATTCACATTACACATGCTCACACACATCCACATGCAACCGCTCTGGAACATTTTTACGTAAGGTGACTGGTACAGCACTCCCTTTGTCTCAAACAATAATTTAGTTGCACAGACATGATAAATACTGTATTCATGAGCTCACACAAGTACACACACAAACATAGACATACAGTACATACACACACACACACACATACACACACACACACACACACACACACACACACACACACACACACACACACACACACACACACACACACACACACACACACACACACACACACACACACACACACACACACACACACACACAAACACACTTACACACACGCCTACAGAGTAAGACACACAGAATACATTCAGTACAACCTTGTGAGATATAAATACACTATCTTGTAAAGTCAAAGCTCCACCAGCACCCTGAATATTTTATGTACAATATGCTTCATAGTAAAATGTTTTCAATCTAATTCCCTGCTCATATCTCCCAAGATTGTGTGTGTGTGTGCCCGCCTGCATCCTCTTCAGTGTTCTATGCTCCTCAGTGTTCTGTCTGCACAGCAGAAGGGAGTTTTATCATGGGATGTGGGAATGCAGCATCAGGATGTCCTCTAAAACTAACACAGCTAAACATGCGGGAGCATGGGAAATACATTTTTCATCTTTAATGCTTTTTCTACCTCTCTCTTTTGATTTGATGCTAGAGTTTTGATCTGTTAGAGTGTGTCTACATGTGTGTGTGTGTGTGTGTGTGTGTGTGTGTGTGTGTGTGTGTGTGTGATGTGAGAAAGAATGCAGAGAGACATCAGTTGATAGGAGGATGAATGGAAGTAGAATGCTAGAACAATTTCCCCCCCTTATTTCTCTCTCTCTCTCTCTCTCTCTCTCTCTCTCTCTCTCTCTCTCTCCCATCTCCTCTCCCGCATCCCTCCATTCCTGATTGATTCACCCTGTACTCTGGATGCCACCCCAGCATCACTTGCTGAAGCTAATTATCCAAGCTGAATTCCCATTAGCTGCCTTAGGATCACAGACTCGGGCTGTCCTCCAGCCTCAGCACTGATCAGCTGCCTCCTCAGGCTGCTCTCTCGGCAGCCTCCTCCCCTCTTCCTGCAGCCTCCTCTCCCTGGCCTCACTGGAAGACCGGCTGGAATTGGGTGCATTGGGTATCTTCTCTGCTCTGGTGTTTAGTATTCGTCTGTATGCATCTCTTCTCTGAGAGATAGTATGAGCAGTATACATCCCTACTCTTGGATTTTGCGTCGTACTTCCTTCCTTGGACGTGGTGTTTCAGATATACGTCCATACTTTTCCACTCTCACATGCAGAACTGTATGTACTGTATATGTTCCCTGTATGTTCTGTAGTAAGCAACTGTAATGTACTGACCTCCATCAGCCTGTTCCTATTAGTTTGTTTCCAGTTGTTTGGATGCAGTAGGGGCTTGGATAATATGGATTGAAACACGGATATATATTGTAATATGTCAACACATCAAGAGGATTGAAGTGATCACTTAACAACTTCATATAGCCTGTGTGAGATTAATCGTAGAACTTGTTTAACCCAAGAAATGAGAAAGTTTGTCTCTAAAACATGAATCACATGTAATGACCAGGTAAAAGGGTTTTATTTTCACAACAAAAGCACTGTAATGTCTGTAGAATGCTTTGTAAGTTCGCCAGTGCTTTGTCTGTGCTGTGATGCATTCCTGCGAGTGATCTGCCATGGCCGTGTTTATCTAAGAAGTGCACGGGAGGTTATTTTCCAGCGCTGGCCCCTGGAGGATTTCACTGCTATTGATTGTTCATTCTGAGACATGAGAGAGAGCGCTGCTGTTGTTTCTGGAGCCGGCCCTTTTAAAGGAAGCAAAATTGACCACGCTCTCACAGACTGTACCCGCGGACAAGCACCAGGGAGTCAGGGATAAACGGACATGAAGAGACAACATCAAGCCCACTCTGTATCGGCCGCGCTCGAACGGCACATTCTCCTTACTCACTGGAATTCGTCTTGCATTCTCCTCAGAGCGAAAGTATCTCTGTTGGAAAGAAGGAGAGAGGACAGATGTAGGACTACTCAGTGGTGTTTCATTGCATCACCTCATTTAGTTCAGGCTTTCATCTAAAGCTAATGATAGTGTTGCACAGATATAAGATTTTATTAGTCTCCTATGTGTGCTCACATTGGATGTGAACATTGAATCCATGACCATTGTCTAGTGACTCTTAGTGCCCATAGCTCTTACAGGTGAGCTACACACAAGTAATTATTAGTAGCAGAGGAAGTACAGTAATTAGACTGATGGAAACTTCCTGTATGAGGAAAAATGTGCTCTAGAGGCCATCCATGTACTGCTCCATAGCTGCAATTAACAACCACTTGACTTGTTCCCTGTTGGTAATTATCATGGTTTAATTTCTTCTGCATGTGGTGGCATTTTAATGTTGTTGAAATGAGTTATCGGAAATGAGCTTACCTTTCTGTGAGGCTGCTGTAGGTTTGTTGCTTATCACAGTAGATAGATAACAAGTCCTTTTGGTCATACTCATTTCTTAATGATTACATTCACATGCTGTGATGGTGTTCAGTGAAGATAGTTTGGTGGGCCCTGTGTGTGAAATAGGATAGATAGAAAAGAGAGAGATAGAAGAGTTTTTTTCCCAGTAGAAGTTTGAGCTACTAGGTGTGTGTGTGTGTGTGTGTGTGTGTGTGTGTGTGTGTGTGTGTGTGTGTGTGTGTGTGTGTGTGTGTGTGTGAGACCAGTAGCCTGTGTGGTTCCTGTGGTGTGTTGGAGGAACCGTTCACGCTCTGTGGTTCAGGTCCTGGGAACTACTGTGTCACTGTGGTGTGTGTCTAGGGGGGTTCTTGATGCATGATGCGCTGAGCAGTTGTGCTGTGGTATTGTTCCTGCTGTGTGCTACATCTAGTGTGTCTGAGGAGGTTTCCTTGGCCAGGCTACATTGAGTGGTTCCTGCTGTGCTGGGGAAGGGATGCTCGTACTATGCAGTTTGCTGTGTGGTTCCAGTGTTTCTAAAGGAAGGTGATCATGTTGAGTGGAGCGCTTTGGATAAAAGGGCCTGCTAAATACCACTTTACTTCACTTTACTATAAACTGCATCTTTCTTATCTGTTTATTTCATGTGTGCATTGTATGGTGTGGGTTCCTCTTCTGTTTATTTCATGTGTGCATTGTATGGTGTGGGTTCCTCTTCTGTTTATTTCATGTGTTCATTGTATGGTGTGGGTTCCTCTTCTGTTAATTTCATGTGTTCATTGTATGCTGTGTGTATGGCATGGTACCTCGTGTGTATGTCTTGTGACTAAATAGAAATCTCCACACTGTCTGTTTCCAGTAGCATGTCACTCTTGTGTATATGTTAGAAAATGTTCTTGTGTGTCTGAGAAGGTGATGGTTCTTGTGTGTCTGAGAAGGTGATGGTTCCTGTGTGTCTGAGAAGGTGATGGTTCCTGTGTGTCTGAGAAGGTGATGGTTCCTGTGTGTCTGTGGGAAGGTGTTTACGCTGTATGGTGTGCTTCCTGTTGCAGTGGCACCAGTTGGAGCTGGGGCTGGGCTTCGGCAGGCAGCAGCATCCTGGCCGAGTTCGGGTCCCTCCACCTGGAGTTCATGCACCTCACCGAGCTCTCCCACAATCCCATCTACACAGAGAAGGTCTGAGCCACACACAGCAACGACTGCTTTAGCTTTGAAATCAGCATATTCTATTTTCATTCAAATCACTATGATTCTGTACTGTTTTTCACTATTTTATAATGTTCAGTATTGAAACACTGTATGCACTTTTGTATTGTAGAAAAGCACCTCTACAGTATATTATATGCATATATATGATCATATATATGATGCACAGCACATTGCCTTGGCACTATGTTTAGTGACAGTCTGCTATCCCTGCTGAAAAAAACAGCCTGACCAGCTTAAGGTGGTTTGCTGGTTGACCAGCTTGTTTGACCACCCTATGATGGTTGACCAGCTAGACCAGTAAAACTCTTCCGAAAACATACCTTCTGCTGGTTTACCCATCTATGGTAATTCAGCTGGTTTTGCTTGTCGTACCACCTCAAGCTGGTAATTTTAGCTGTTTTGCTGGTCTTACATTGGTGGTTTAACTGGAAATGCCAGCTTATGTTGGTCATTCGAGCAAACCAGCATGACCATCTTACATCAACAATGTCAAGCATGGCAGGCTGGTCACCAGCATAACCATCTTACACTAGCTGTATCCCACATGACAGGCTGGTCACACCAGCATGACCAGCTTCCTCAGATGGTCATGCCAGCATGTCTACCTAGTGGCCCAACCAGCTACAACAGCAAAGACCAACAAGAGCTGGAAGAAAACCAGCCTACCTTTTTTCAGCAGGGATTTCAATAATATTGAATCATCCTTTGTTTTAGTGTTATATTTAATGTTCCTTTTAGAGTTTCTGTGTTATTGCACTTCATTCTCAGTTGGGACTTGTCATGTAAAAGTTATGCTGATGAGACTTTGTGCTATAGGTGATGAATATCCGGAAAGTTCTGAACAAAATTGAGAAGCCACACGGCCTTTACCCCAACTTCCTCAGCCCTGTCAGTGGAAACTGGGTCCAACGTGAGTATAAATTCTGTTCATCCAATGAACAATGTTAGGATTTAGCAAGCAAATAAGAATAATTAGACACGCTATCTTTTTGTTTTCCTGCTTACTGTAGAACTGTAGACACAGGAACTTTGCTGAAGAATGCAAATAGGTACTAGGGAGCAGTCGCATCTTGTTTGTGTTGAGCAGATAAGTAGGGACCGCTCGAAGATAAACCAAGGGGGAAGGTAGAACACAATAGGAGAAAATAGCCCTAAATTGTCCTTTCACACTTGATTAATGCCAACAGGTAAACCTATTGTTTATACCACACACACACACACACACACAGAAAGTCTTATTTCTTCCTTCTCATTAGGCCTAATATGTACTCCAGACATTCAATGATTTCCACACTATAATGTGGTATCATTACAAACAGCACATTATACCTTCCAAAAGAATCTATAGCCCTTTCTTGAATCGGCCAGAATTAGTATTGTATCGTATAATTGATTTTCATGACATTTCCTTTGGCCGCTGCCTGTGGGATATGCATTGGAGTATCAATGCATGAATAAAGCCCTTGGTTTCCATGTGAACCAGAGCTTGTGGGTCTGCAGCATCCGTACTGTTCATCGTTCTCGTCGTTCATTTAACTCGGTCTCAGTATCAGCCACAGACAGGGGCACGGGGGCCATTAAAATGATAACAAATCCCATTAACTGGGGAAATTGAATCCCTCAGATTCACCTGAAACACAGAAAAAGGTGGCTGTGCAGAGCTTGGAGGGGTAATCCGAGTGCTTGCCATGTTAATTGTTATTGTGGATGAATAGGTAATGTAGGCAGAGAGAGAGAGAGAGAGAGAGGGAGACAGAGGGAAAGGTGTAGGGAAAGGAGGACAAACCAAGCCGGAGAAAACAAGCTCAGGCATTCATAACTCTAGTGGAGGTGTTACATCTCACACACGCACCTGGGCACAGCATTCACTCTGTTTGTTGACAAGGTTGGATGAGTGTGTGTGGTTATGCGTGTGTGTGTGTATGTGTGTATGTATGTGTTCTGCCACACTGTGCATGTGTTTGTGTGTTGGTTTGCAAGTGCCTTTTGTTTGTGTTAATGCCAACAATAAATGTCAAGATTAAGCAACACAGTATACAGTAAGCTTTATGTAGATTATGGCTGCTAATACATTATTTTAATGTACCGCATTTGATGGTTTCTTGTCCCTGCAAAGAATATGAATGTGTGTGAGTGTGAGTATGTGTGTTTGTGTTTGTGTGTCTCTTCTTGTAAGATCATACTGGCCTGTACTCTGAATTATTGTGTCTTCTTCGAAACATGGCATGTGTCAAAGTCCACAACGCAATGCAAAGTATTTCTCCCTCCCTCTTTCCTCTTCTTCTGTGTCCTAGATCACGTTTCCATCGGAGGCTTGGGAGATAGCTTCTATGAGTATCTGATCAAATCATATCTCATGTCAGACAAGACGGATGAGGACGCTAAGACGATGTACTACAACGCTCTGGAGGTATCCTGCACACTGTCACGCTTATAGCCTCTGTCCATTCTCTCGCCATCCTGTATCCCAAGCTCCGTCAGCGCCTCATGCAGGCCAACCGTAACGACGTGTAAATGGTAGCGCAGGATGGTGGGATTGTTTGTGACAACCATCAGTCGTCGTGCCATGCCACCCTAACAGATTACTGGCTCCATTGTCAATTTGCAACAATAACTGCTGTCGTGTGTGTGGGAGGGAAAGTAATTGAGGCCGCAGAAAGCCCACAGGATAAAGGAGAAAACAGCCTGTGTGACGTAGTGTTGACTGAGCTTTGCCAAAGATGCCACTATGATATTCATGCAACAGCCAGAAATAGACATCTGTTGTTCCAAGAATCTTAGCTTCCTCCAAACGAATCAGAAATAATTGAGCAGATGTTTTTCAGCACTTGCACCAAATGTCTGCTGAAATATGTGTATGGGTAACCTTTTATTGCCCTAATTTGTCTGAGAAATTACTTGTGGGCCATACAGTTGCATTAACTTCAAACCATAGCGAACATCATCTAAAGCTAATTAGAGCTAATAGCTTGTTTTTGTCATGCTGGGATAAAGTATTGTTAGCTATTGATTAGCTCTGCTGTGGATGACTGATAGCTGCTAATGGAGTCTCAGATGTCTCAGATGGATTCATTTAAGCAATGGATTCAGCACCATCAAACGAGGTCTTTGAGTTTGTTGGTGTGGACTGAAAAACAGATTTGAGTGTGTATGTTGTGAGGGATATTTCCTTACTGATCATGACATGGGAAACAAGGCTATAGGGAGCGCAGGGCAAATGAGAAAGCCAGGGCGAGTGAAAGTGAGAATGAGAGAAAATGAAAAAGAACACGAGATGAACGAGTGAAAACAATGAGTCATGGACGATTGATCTCGTGAGATGGCCTAGTTCATTTTCCGCCCTCAAAGGAAAGATTGAGACTCGGAGGCTTAGGAGGCGCAGCACTGAACAGAACCACTGGCAGGAGACTCGCACCAGCACAGCCCGGGAGACAACGACGGGACGAGACAGATATATAGATTTGGCTGTGTACCTCTCTCTCTCTCTCTCTCTCTCTCTCTCTCTCTCTCTCTCTCCTCTTTTTCCCTGTCCTTTGTTTTGCACAGATTTATAACTCTCACACTCTGAGTTTCGAATGGGATTGCAATGAGCCTTGACTTCAGCTCCCTAGAAAGTGCAGAGCATGTGCTTTACAATGCATAAATCATTTGAGATATTAATGTAGACACACACACACACACAAACACAGAGAGAGAAAGAGAGAGAGAGAGAAATTGAGCAAGTACTAGCGACTCAAAGAGCAAATCTGAGCATGCACTGCTGATGACAGAGTTTTGTTCAAAACTTTGCGTGTGTGCCTTGCCAGATCCAATAAGACTGTGCTTCCCGTCACCGCATCTCTCAACCAACACAAGAGCTCACTTTGTACCTTGTCTGAACAGCCTGTGCAGAATAAGTAATGTGACACACACACACACACACACACACACACACACACACACACACACACACACAGACACCATGACATGGCATCTGTTTCTCCCATTCACGTTTACATAACCATGTAAGCGCAAGTCTCAGACTAGCCCTTGGGTACAGAGCAATCTTTGACAGCACTTAACCTGCCCGGCCTCCCTTGGTATCTCCTCCACAGGCTATAGAGACCAACCTGGTGCAGAAATCCCCTGGTGGTCTGACCTACTTGGCCGAGTGGAGAGGGGGAATCCTGGACCACAAGATGGGCCACCTGGCCTGCTTCTCCGGGGGCATGGTTGGCATCGGGGCGGACGATGGACCTCAGGAAAAGAGGCAACACTATTTGGACCTGGCAGCTGAGATCACCCACACCTGCCATGAATCTTACGCCCGCTCAGGTGAGAGGGGAGGTGGGGCGACGGTTTGTTTATAGGATCTGGTATAAGATTAAGGGGGCCCTGTGTTTTCAAGTGAACCAGTTAATACATGCAGTCTACTATGTAAAAAATCCAGAATGTCCACTGAGGAAACAACTTGAAGCCTAAACAGATGTTCCTCCTGTCCTACCAAGAGAGGAACCTTCTGGAAACCAATCTAATCTGATGCCACACAGAGCTGTTTGGTAGCTGTTTTCCATTTTTAGGAGGGTTCTGGTTTGGTGTGGGATTTGGGATTGGGATGACATGGCTGAAAATCGTGAAACTGTCAGGTTGTCAGTATTGAGTCCATTTGAAGGCTTCAGATGGATTTCAGGCAATGTCATAATCATAGCGTTTCATTTTGAATGAGATAGACTCTCTTTTTTCTCTCTCTCTCTTGTCTCTGTAACACTAGTCACGGCGCAAGTTGTTTAACATCTTCTGTCATCTGCAATGAAGCATTAGTGGGGAAATGGGTGTAAAACGTAATGCGGAGCAGCAGAAACTTTTGTCGCTCTGCGGAGAATACAGGTTCTGCTCAAGTATTCTTTATTGTCTCCTTGCCTTTCCTTTCCTGCCACTACTTCAGACGCAGTAAAACTTTGTGAAAATCAGTCCCCAGTCCTCTTTTGTCAGGGCTCAGGAGAGAGTTGTGAAGAAGAATGGATCAAAACCTGGAGTTATTAAAAAAAAGTGTCAGAGTACAAATGCCTTGTGTAACCTCCATACTTGTGTGCTTGTTGCCACTATGCTGTGCAGGTTTGTTATCTTTTGTGGAAGCCATTTAGTGTTGCAACATGCCGAACATTACATAAGATTTGGTTTTGGTTTGTTTTACCTGAGGATACAGCACAAAACAAATGCTACTTTTGGAAAGGCTGCTGAGGTGTTTTAGATATCCTTGACTCTCATCACTGTAACATTAACATGCAAGAACAAAATAGGTCTTGTCGAAAAGAAGTAGATGTAGTATTCTCAAACCTCCAGCCCTTAATTGTAAACACAGATGTCATTACCCTGTGAAGACTACAGAGTGGAGTTTTTCTTAGTCATGATGAATGCTGCTTGGTTTGTGGTTGCTCAGATCTTCTTTCCCTAAGAAGATTGATGAAGTCCTCTTGATGAATGGTCTTTTACCTCCTAGCCATTAGCGGGCTACGCTGTTTTATTAAACAGCTTTCTATCACCATGGTTCTAGCCATAACAAAACATCAGGCTTCTGGAGTGCAGATAGTTTCCATTACCCATCAGCCCCCACACGCTAAAGGGAGGTGGATAGGCTTTTCCTGCAGTGTCTGACAAAGGCAAACTGTTATATAACACCCAGTTTCAGTCTGCTGCCTGAGTGTGTCCTCATCCTCAGTTGATCTGCTCTGATTTCAAGGCAATCACTCAAGATTGCTGTGACGGGTCAAAGGTCTAACACACCATTTATTTTGGTACAAAGTTATAACTCAATCGAAATGCTGTACCGATGTAGAGAAATGTCCTGGTTCATTTCTTCCCACAATGGTACCTTTTTCGCAGAGCAATTTGGTGCTGGTCCACACCATTTGCCCGTGTGTAGCCATATCAGAGCTGGCCCCAGTGTCTCCTAGTTTGTAGTCCGTATCACCTACCTTCACATCTGAGTCACACAGATGTGCACCAAGTTATTATAACCTTCATCTGAAGCGTAATTGACTAATGGACTTAAACCAAGCATCTCATTAGAAAATCACTACTTGCAGTGGAGTCAAGCTTATTAGTCTACAGGGGCATTTTGTTTTGCTCTGTTTTGTGTTGTGTCGTTGGCAAGAGCTTCATTAAGAGGTCCATTTTGTTTCCATCCTCCCTTTCTGTCTCCATACCCTGGCCCTTCTGAATGAAATGGCCATGAGGAGACAACAGATGCAAGTCTGTTAAATGAGCTATGGAGATAACTATAACTATACTGAGAATCAGAACCTTACGCAACGGCAAACCTATTTATTATTGTCCTTGCATTACATTGGATTTTAAAACTTCTGGGGAGTTGGATTAAGTGAAGCAGTTCAGCATCATTTTTGGATGTCCTTGCCAAACACTCTATTGCTGCGATATGATGTCCAACAATATTGATTCTTTTCCCATTGTAATTTGCACATAGAAATGCCTTTGTGAACTCCTTTCACTGTGGAATCAAGATGCAAACATTGAGTCACTTCGCTTTGCTATTAGTTCCATAGCAACCACATTCCTGAATATTATCTTTTGGACCCTTGCAATCTTAAGTTTGCTTCAGACAAGATTTATTTTTTGTTAGGCTATTCACTTTATTCTATGCCTTGAATTCCAATCCAGTTTTCAGAAAAAAAAACATACAGCTACAATTTGATCAGGGTCTGTGATTGAGTTAAGAGAATCATCTTGAGGAATTATCTTGTAAAGAAATAAAATGTGTGGTGGGTGTGATTATATCATGATGTTAGACTAGGTGACTTCAGTGGAGTCATACCTTTTAATACCGTCTAATACTTTGAACACTAATCACAGTTAGAGGTTGATGTTTACATCTGATCTAAGACAAAAACTGCTGTTTACTTGTGCATCCAACATCAGCTACCAAGCTGGGACCAGAGGCATTCCGGTTCGATGCAGGGGCAGAAGCCACGGCAACGCGCCTGAGCGACAGATACTACATCCTGCGGCCCGAGGTCATCGAGAGCTACATGTACATGTGGCGCCTGACCCATGATCCCAAGTATCGTCAGTGGGGCTGGGAAGCTGTGGAGGTGAGTGAAGAGTGTCAGAGCATCTCCGATATTTGGGGCCAAAGCACATGCTGACCATGTTACATAGCTGTACCAGAAGCACTCAAGACTGAAAATGTCAGCGGAATGACTAAGGGGGTGTTCCCACCGAAATGTGTCTTTTCACCTTCAGGCAATCGATTTGAATTTTTGTCTCGATGGAATGGCACCACTAGCAAACAGTTAGACTGCTGTAGCTCACGTTTGTATGAATTTTGAATTCCATGTCTTTCAATTAATGAGCAGCATAGTTTGTTCTCTATCACACAACCAGTCAAACTGGAACGTACAGTGCCTATAAAAAGTCTTCAGCCCCATGCTAAAGTTGACTAAAAAGAGGAGAGAAAAATCCAACCTTTAAGGACACCAATTTTCTTTGTGAATGAATAATGTATTATTAATAAATAAATGTTCTTCATTAAAATACAGATTGGATACCCCATAAGTATTCATACCCCTATGTTAAATTCCCATAGAAATTCCCAATGCTTTATGAGATTTTTCCCTCTCCTATTTCAAGTCAAGTCAGCTTTCATTAGGTGGGTTTACATGGACACTTTTATTCAAAATCAATCGGAATAAAACATACAAAGACCATGATTGGAATAAAACTGCCAAATTTTAATCTGAATGAAAGGGGTGGTGTATTCCGTTCTTATTCCAATTGAATAGCCATGTATACGGTCAATCGTGTTGCCCTCTGTAGCTTCTCAAGCAAAAGCAAAGCAGCAACGGCTATTCTGATCAAAGATTGTACAGCACTTGAGAGCACCTGATCGGACTAGAACAAACCCCCCTGTAACAGATGGCACATATTTTTCATTCGGAATAGTTCGGAATGAAAAAAAAAAACTGTCCATGTAAACATGGCTAGTGTCAATTGTGCATTAAGCGTTATGCTATATAAGAAATTGTATTTATTAAAATAATATAAAAGTACAAGTTAAAAACATATACTAAATGATATGCATTTTAATGCACCCATAGTTCACATATTTACACATACCAAGTGCTCACTGTCACATAAGGTAAGACTCAAGCTGTGTTAGCTGAAGCAGTAAGTCAGTATAACATCCCTAGACGAACCCATGCTTTACCTACTTGGGTCCTATAATAGCATTGGTCTCAGTGAGAATATGAGGGAGTTTGGATTTTTTTGCACGGAGAACCTTAAGCTTATTTAGAAATTGCATTAGTTAGGTGCTGAATTGATTCAAATTTATTTTGATTAAACTTATCCGAGGACTTGGCTGGCTGGCGATATTCCCAATCAGAGGTTCTCTCTCATGCTTTCAGAAGATATTACCTTTTGCAAAATTAAATGGGTGGCTTGGACTCCTATTAAATTAGCTTTCCGGGTTGCAGTTTGCTCTGCTGAACTATTTAGTGTGTCACATAATTACCAAGAGCAGTGTATGAAATAAACAACATGATTTCATCTCACGTTTTTTTTATATATATTTTTTTTTTAAATCAAGGCCATTCTTAATGGCTCTGCAGATAGTTGCCATTTGTCTGGGCTAATAGGCTTGCTGTCCTTTTCAGAAGATTACTATGCATCAGTAGACGCTAATCAAAACACAGAGATTAATGTGGCTACAGTGTGTATTTAAGCAAATGACAAAATCAGCCCCAGTAGCTGTTGTTAAAAAGCCAAAGCAAAAACTTGGAACGTTTGACATATGTCATTTTCATGAAGGCATAATCATTGTTTTGTAGTGACATTTTAGCATAAGAGTAAGATATGTTACATACATGTATGTGATAAAAAAAAAAATTGTTTTGTTTAGACTGTATTTGGTTTGGGTAGGTTTAGTTTGGATTTATAACATATATACGTATGAAGAGGCTAAAATAAATTGTTTGAGCTAATGCAGTTGATCTGTCCCCATGTAGGCGCTGGAGAAACACTGTCGCACTGAGAGCGGCTTCTCTGGCATCAGAGATGTCTACTCCTCCGTGGCCAGCCATGACAACATGCAGCAGAGCTTCTTCCTCGCAGAGACCCTGAAGTGAGTAGGTCTTACTCACAGGCCCTGCACACACACACACACACCATGAGGGGTTGAGTTCCTTAGCTACGCATTGGGAAGAGAATGAGAGTGCTTTATGCATTAAGTTCCCAGGGCATAAAAGTTCTCAGGCAACGTGCCTGTATTCAGGGTCAGGCCATTTAAAATTTGAAAATGGATAATTATATATATAACGGCTCCAAGTTTCAGCTAACTGCAGACACAGACATTTTTCTTGCTCCAAACAACTTTTGTTTCATGTCAATCCCTAAATGAGGTAAAAAACATTGTCTTTGTTTCCCCTCACAGAGGTGCAATATTGTTATTACAGTGCGTATGTTCTTCTAGCCTTGGAAGCTAAGAGGGATGATGCTGTTATTTTTGTTGTTCTAACTGAATTAGAGCTGTAGACTTTGGATTGGACACCAGTTCATTCACTGCAGGTTATACAAGTGGAATCTGAATCTTGTGGCATAATCGCTCTGTCCTTTTCTGTTTCCCTCAGGTATCTGTACATGTTGTTCTCGGATGACGACCTGCTGTCACTGGAGGACTGGGTGTTCAACACGGAGGCTCATCCCCTCCCCGTTGTCCGTAAGAATTGTCTGCAGTCGGAGACTGGGACCCAAAACGCAGGCAAATCCACAACCGAGTAGCCAGCCGACAGCTGCTCCGAACGACACCTGGATACAGACATTATACATTCGACAACGCCAAACACACACACACACACACACACACACACACACACACACACACACACACACACTCACTCAAACACACTCAAACACACACACACACATACACTCAAACACACATACACACACACACACACACACACACACACACCCTCAAACACACACACACACACACACACACACACACACACACACACAAATACACAAAACATTCAGTACAAACGTCCATGAGTAAGGACATGTCCACCAATACACACATTAGCTGACCAACACACAGGGCTGAGGCCTCAGGGGCCTTGTGACGGACACTCTGCTTCTTCCCAGCGAAGGGTCTGGTCATTTAACGCCGTGATTGTAGAACCTCGGGCCCGGACGTCTCTGTAGAGGCCAACAGGGGGCGCCGGTGAAAATTTCTTTTTTTCTGCGGACAATCAGACAGACAGGACTTTCATGAGAAGAGCACCTTTTTTCTTTCCTTCTTTCCTCCGTGAGGAAAAAAAAAATATATAAAAAAAAAAGAAGAATGGAATAATCCACAGATTTGTATGAGGATTGTTGTGACATTGAGTTATAGTGTGAGAAAATGATGGAGAGAAAGAGAGAGAGAGAGAACCACTGCGCTTTTCATTTGATTTTTCTAGTCTTCACTTTTACTTTTCAGATTATTTTCTTTTCATTCTTCTCATAACGCAAGCTTTTCTGATCTTCATGCCATGCTTACTTTACTCTCTGACCAAAGAATTATTTGTTCTCCACTGAATGGAAAACTTCAATTGTTTGTGTCACCGGGAGTGATTCACACAGATTACAGCCAACAGTATACCAACGTTTCTCTGTCAAACATGTACAGACAGTAAACACGCTGATTGACTTTGTGTCAGATGAACATTTCCCAGACTAGCGTTAGCTTTGTTGTGCTGTTCATGAATCTACTGGGTCTGTGTGAATCTCAACTCAGCAATGAAAAAAAATGGCTTCTTTTCAACCCTGTCTCTGTTTTCGAAAATAAGTGGACCAATTTTTTTAAAAGGTGAAGTAAAATTGATTTATCTTTCCCTCAGAAATGTATAGATTCAGAGTAATGTAATGTGTAAAATGAGTTTTCAAGGTATCGTTTATGCTGGCTTTTCAGATGAAAAGAATGATACGGCAGGCAAGGAAGAGTTCCAAAAATGGTTGACCATTTCCTTCATGTGCAGAGTTTATTTTGTGTTTGTTTGTTTGTTAGTTTGTTTCTGCTAATGGTGTTGTGTTATGACGAGCTCATATCTGTGTTACACACTGAGCACTGAGTCTCAGGATTGCCACATTGTCAGGCCATTTGTTGTGTGTGACACCGTCAGTAACAGTTGTATGAACACACACACTTACACACATATCCCTCTGCATACACACAACATATGCACAAATACATAGAGTATACACATACTTTTGCCAACACATTTTTGCCAATACCTTGCACCATTCTTTGTCTCTGAGAGAAATTCTTGTCAAAAGTCTCGTCAAAAAACTGAGTCTGGACATGAGGACCAAGGGATCTTTCTTTGTCCGTCATTTAACACACAGAGATATGGGAGAATGTGCTGTACAGAAAGCCAATGAATGTGAGTGATACCTGGTATTAATCAATGTGTTTTGCTTTTCTTTCCATTTTTTGGGGGTGGGGGAATTGTCTTGATTTTTTGCATAATGATGTCATTCTTATTCTTTTAATATATACATTGTTTTTTTTTTTTTTCATTTGATTCCCTCAGGTGTTTCCGTAAAAAGAGAGGAGAAACAAACGTTTTCTTATAATTACTGCTACTATGAATTATTGTTATTAATTCTTATCGTTGATTTGACCTGTCTTTCCTTGTTGAGTATTTTCCAATACTGGTAAAAGACCTGTGCAACTTTGTACATTTAAAACAATTGCAAACGTATCATGTGTGGTTTGTGTGTTTGTTTGTTTATTTGCTATTTGACTTGATGTTGTTTACCATAAATGCAGTTTGACTCAGTTGGTCCTTGAGGAGCCGTCCAGGAGCACATGCTCTCTCAGTGGAGTACTCTAGCACATTAATACCACAGCTGTTGATGCTCCCATAGCCCCCCATCTCCTCTTTCAGCAGAAAGCTTCTCTCATTAAAAGAGCCTCCATGGTCAATCAACCAATCAACAAAAACTCCCAAAACCAAAACAGTAGGGGTTAAGTCATTGAGAGACCTCAGACCCATACAGACCAGCCTCAGACGAGTCCAGGAAGTGATGTCAATTCCAGAAATAAGTACATAATTTACTTTACTCTTTATGGAGAATACAGCGGGAAAACACATATTTTCTTTTACAGTTTATATAAAAAAAATAGTCACATTAGATAGAAGCTTTTTATTATTATTCGTAATTCGCATTTATTTATTAAATAACCGATCGCAACTGTCCACGTGATCTGCCAGAGTCAGCTGCAGTAAAAACTGACTAATGTTAGTTGAATGAGGTTGAGTGATCTGGTCAACAGGGACCACTGCCCTGCCCTCTCTTCCTCCCTCCTAATTTTGCACAAAGAGCATCATCACTTCAGAGGAAGGTGAAGGGCAGAGTGAAGTCACAGCGTGCAAATCTGCAGGACAGTAGTGGGGAGAAGTGGAGGGGTGTCTAGGGTAGGAGGTGCTGATGAAGTAGATTCATTGCGGAGGCAGGAGGTTAGCGGCAAATTTCCCCAGGAGCCACTTACTCAGACCATCTCGGCACTCCCAGAGAGCAGCAGACTGTTAAATCTATTTTGCACTTACAGTATTTGCCCCGAGGTCAGCGACCATCTACTGACAGAGATCTTACACAGGGGCCCCGCCACTCCACCCACCAAATTATTTAAGACTATTTATTCTTTTATTAAAAAAATGAAACGTTGCATTATTTCAACATTTTCAAGGAAGTAACGGTTTTAATGGATTAACAGAATTAGCCATTATAAGCTCCCATAGTGTCAGAAAAAGTAGCTATTGCTCTGTGTTTGTGTAAAATGGGGTTTATATTCACCATTGAAATACTAGTTTATATTCAAGTTTACCTGACATAGTTGTATTGGTATTGCAGTAAACCACAGGATAACATTTACAAGAGGAATTACCCACAACATTGTAAAAGATACAATAGTATGGATCCACAGAAAATACTAGCCAGTCGATGAATGTAAATTTGAGTTTAAATAATTGAATTTAAGTTTGGGTGCACTTGGAGTGCACTATAATAATGATGGTTCCTATGAATCATATGATGAAGAAATCTCCAGCTTTTTAATCTTTCATCTTATGAATGTTATTTTGCATTTGTTAAATTATGTAAGGATCTTCCGTGTCACACTCTTTTGTTCTCCCAGGTACAAAAAGGAACATTGTCCCATTACTTCCAGGAGGAGAAGGTTCTTAGACAGTGCGTAATGAAATTTGCTCCATTGTTTGCTCAGATGAAGTTCATTATAGATTTAATTGATGAGTCACCTCCAGGGATAGGAAGGGAAGCAGTAATTAGTAGCATGGGGATCCAGGCTTTCCTATGCCGCAAATGGGGCAAATTAGGAGGGAGCCTTCTGCCTGCTATAAAAAAAAGACCACACATAACGTGACTACACTAGAGGTATGCAAAAGTGCTTCTGCACTAAAGATGTCAGCTTAAGCCAGGTAAATTTGTATATTCTCACCGATCTGTGACCTTTTCAGAGTTCTGTACTGTTGAATTCTAGGTATGCCAAACCTGACTGACACTCTTGGGTGGGTTTGCCAGAGATTGAGGTTGCACATGAGTATGGGGCAGACGGAGGAGATATTACACCTTACTTACAACCTTTAATGCAGGTTAGTGTATGTATACTATAAGGGTATTATATGTATATTACTGTATTGACTTACTATCTCTGGTTGCCCTGAAACACAGATAAACAGGACTAAATGTTTACACTGATCAGGCAGCCTTCCAGCCAAGCCAGCACCAGCAAGTCAGTGTGCTGGGCACGGCCTGCCAGTGGACAGCAGTGTTTGGGAACACTTGTTTGGGTAAGAGCGGATGGTGTAAAGAGGGGGTATTGGGGGCGGGAGGATGGGTGGGGGGTAGTTTTGGCTATATGAAAGCTTCTGGAAAAGATAACAGAGCACAAACAAGGCTGTTAATCTCTCCTCTCCTCCATCCAAACCACTGTTCTTTTCGTTTACTTTGGCTGGAGTGGTCCTGGTGAGCGTGAGCTGCGGAGGCGGAGGTTGTGCGGAAAGGGTCAGTAGCCCAGCAAGAGGCCATTGTTATCTCAGCCCTGCAGGCTGCCATCCCGGCGATGCCCATGTGAGGGGTGAAGCCTGTCCAAGAACACATAAACACACACACATGCACAGACTTAGATACACAGACAAAAACCTGTTTGAGAGGGGTGAGGTGTGTGTGTGTGCCAGTATTTGTGTCTTGCGGTTATGTTTGTGCATGTGTGTGTGTGTTAGAGAAAGAGAGAAGAGTCTCTGTGTTTAAGTGTGTGTGTGTATATGTGAGTTGTGTGTGTGTGTGTGTGTGTTTGTGTGTGTGGGTAAGTGGGTATGTCTGTGTGTTTATCTGTTGACATGGATGTTGTAAGAGTGTCTTCAGTGTGTCTGACCATTTCATGCATTTTATTTGATGTTTATATGGTTCAAGCCAAACATATTTAACACTCAACCCACACCTGTTAGCACAGCGGTCAGACCAGTAGACGGAGGAGAGACTAATCATTTGTTTTCCCCAGGACAGAATTAAGATGTGACTTCATGCTCAACAGCTTTCATTCCAGCCTTCTTCCGGTCCTTGCTTTCATGGTTTGTTGAGCGTGGTTATTTTCTCCTGGGTTACCAGCAGACAAAAAGAACCAGAACAAGGGAAGATTCTGAGAATAGCATCCACCTTTATTCTGTCACCATCTCCTTTCAGGCACAGCGAAGAAGCTGTCTGTGTCTAATACCATAAGAAAGGCTGATCTTTGAACAACTGGGGCTTGCCTAGTCCTTTGTGTGTGTGTGTGTGTGCGTGTGGTGGTGGTGTGTGGGGGGGGTGTAATAGCCTTGTTTTTCAAAAAGAACACTTCTTTAATACCAAAACCCAGGAAGCATCACATTTTTTCATCTGTGTACAGATGTGTACGACAGCAGGCTGATTAAGAATGTCTGTAATGGCTCTGAGAGAAATGTTCTCATCAGACAAGGTGGGGGCATAACCTCCTAGAAATGTTTCTTTTGCTGTCCACTCAAGGACCTTGCACAACAACATTGCTTAAAAATTTGCCTTGTGCATCATAATCCGATCTAACAAAGTGAAGTATAATTGGCATACATGGAGAGGCTGAAACATTACTTTTTATCCAGTGACACAGAATGTCATGTCATTTAAGCCTCTTCTCACAAGACAGTAATACTAATGTGAATCACGATATGTTTCTGAAACGTCTATAGCCTCATTCCAGTCTTTGGGGAATTGTGCCAATTCAACCCTACCTCAACAATTATGATGATGATGATGATGATGTAAGTAGAAAAAGAGGAACTGGAGGACTTTTGTTTTTTCGAGTCCCTCGTCTTCCTAAGAATAAAGATGTCTGTGGTTAACTAGACATCCCATCTGCTGCAGAGCTGCTGGGCTTGTCAGCTGCTCTGTGCAGACATCTACTCTCCAGCCTCACCTGCCTTGAGGCGCTGTCAGCAATCCTCCACACAGAGGCTAATCAGTCTGAAGCATGAGCAGGTCTCTCATATGCATACATGTGACACTCATAGAGTGTGGCTCCCCAAAAGATTATGAGAGAAAGTTTATTTTTTCAAAGATATGTATGTAAAATTATCCCGTTTCAGAGTGTCTGTAGTGTGTATTTAAAGAGTAATTATGGGGAGGGATTGTGGGAAAAGGGAGTCTGTCAGCTGTGTGAGTGCTGATGGAAGCTGTCTGCTAACTGTGGCTCTAATGACAGTTTGCAGAGGCTGAGGGTTTTGAGGCTGTCTATCATTGGAGGATATTTTACCTTTGTCTCTGTGGGTGATGTGATGTTTTCCCTCATTTTATTTCCTTTTAACTCTCGCTCTCTCTCTCTCTCCCTCTCTCTCTCTCTCTTTGTACACAAACATTAGAAAAACACATGCAAACACTCGCACAGCAAAAGCTGTCATGCTTACTTTAGCATGGGCTGTCATAGTTATGTAAAGATTTTTAAAACAACTTCCACACTTTTTACATTTTGGAGCATCTGAGTTTCAAAATCACTTGTCATGGCTACCAAATAAAAGAAATTCACAGAGGAATTGTCATTGGGTCACCCTGAGGGAAAAAAAACAACATCTTTCTGATGGGAGGCTCTGGGGTATGAAATGGCAATGCCATTTAAAGTGCCTTTGTCTGAGGACCTGATGCCCTTCAGCCCAGATGCTGGGGTCCCAGAGGGTTTAGGAATGTTGTGAAGCGGAGCCAGAAAGAGAGGGGATGAAGTGCCATGATTGTTTTGTTTGGGAAGGCTTATATTGCGGTCAGGCTACACCAGGCTCGTAACTGAAGCATTCCGTTTGCAGAGGAGCAACAATTAGCTTCCACTGTAATCAATGGAACTGGCTACTAGACGTGATAGTGGTGCGCACATTCCAAAATAATAGACCATCTTCTGAAACCATTTTTACACTCCGCGAACAGAATGCCTCAGTTGTTCACCTGGTGTAGCCTGGCTCAGACTTTTCAAAATGCTCGATTTGCCTGTGGAATGAGTAATGCTGTGTGCGTGTGTGTATGCGTGTGTGTGCTTGTGTGTGCGTACGTGTCATTGCTTAAGGCAGGGGTTCTCAAAGTTTTGATTGGTGAGGGCCAATTCAGGAACCCAACATTGAACTGAGGGCCGCCAAAGGGGTGGGGGAGAAAAAAAAAAAAAACCTGGAAAAAAAAATCCCATTTGTATCATTTTAAAGACCAGGTTGCATCTCTACAGTTTATATTTATTGCATTAAACAGATTTTAATTCATAACTGAGGCTAAACCTGGCTAAAATGCACACACAATCCCTGGGGTTCTCTACCCTTAACAGACAAATTTGGGATATAACAGATCTGGTTGCAGTCCATTTCAAGTACAAACTCTCAGTGTGCCTTGCTTCTTATCAGCATAGGCCTTATTCAGGGCCAATTCCAGCTACCAAAGCACCACAGGAAAACTTGACGGCCACGAAAAAACGGAGATTCCTTCTTTTCAAATCACACAGTACAGTTGTACAGTTTTAACAGTTTCACAGATGTTGTCAGATGTTATCGCGGGCCGCAAGAAATGTTTCCGCGGGCCGCCATTGGCCCCTGGCCGCACTTTGAGAACCTATGGCTTAAGGCTTTGACACAGTGTATATTTACCCAGTCATTGTTTGAACGTGTGTGTGTGTGCTCATGAGTGTGTGTTTGCATGTTTGCATGAATGTTTGTGTTTGTACGTGTTTATATATGTGAGTGTGTGTGTCTGTATGTGATTGTGTGTGTGTATGTGCGTGCGTGCATGTGTGCCATTCCTCAGCTGAACTTTGTGTATATTTACCCAGTCATTGTGTGCATGAGTCTGTGTGTGTATGAATGATAAATGTTTGTTTTTGTGCACATGATTGTATATGTGTTTTAGGTGCTTCTCTCTTTCTCTCTCTCTCTCTCTGTGAGTGCATTATTAAGTAGGCTTTGACATATTTACGTGGTCATTTCCAGATGATTCCACAGCAGTAGCAGCAGCACTGTCTCTTACCACTCTGCATGAGCAGCTACCCCACTCCTTATCACAACAGGAATGGGCACAACTCACTGGGCAGCATGCCAACAGGCCAACAGCAGCCTAGTCCCTCTTATAACATCACCCGACACCCCCCACACGCCACCACCACGACCACCACCTGCCTCCTAACTAGCCCCCCCCCCCCCAACCCCCGCTGCTGCATGGGGGATAACAACACTGGTGCAGGATTGGGACAGTTTTGAGTCCCAATTAAACTACTTCCGCAACTCATAACAATGTGTCTACAGGGTAGGATATGAAGAGTCTTTCCCATTGGGACATGGGGGTCTGGTCCCGTTTCCTTGGGCCCATGCTTCACAGAGTCCCCATTCTGACACCAACACCAACCCCCAACGCCACCCCTCGCCAGTTTAATTAACTGGATATTTCCGTTATTAACACTTGGCCTCTACTCCAGGGACTTCCTGCTGTCCCCGGTGCCCATTTCTCTGGTGTATTTCTCATATGCTGCTGCGGTCTGTTCATCAGGTCTCTCTAGACTAGAAATTAAGGAATTAAGGACACTCCTTCCAGCCAATGAGAGATAAGAGTGTCACATTTGTCCCTTGTTGGCAGCCATTGTAGTTAGTGACAGCGAGAAAAGCCCTGTGAGATTCTGACTGCATTGATAGAGATCATAAATTGGAAAATGGCCCTTTCTTGTATCCATGTTGGACAATGACACAGTTGCAGTACTATGGAATTATTTCATAGTAATTCATCATATTTATTTATTTATTTATGTCCTGGTACAAACAGTTATATCTGTGCAACTAATTCCTTTGTTTACAGCAGTGTATTTGACAGCGATTTCACTCAATTGACTAGTAGAAGTAGCGACGGAGAAACAGTGGTTGTGGTCGTCACAGCGGCAGTCGCTCAGCATGTCTGTATAAATCATCAGACCCAATTTTGTCCCCATTTTCTCCAATGTGCTGTATCTTTTCCTACGCCTGTCATCTCATTATCTCTCACAGATTAATGACAGTTGTGCTTTGTTAATTTAAACTGGATGTGTGTGATTAATTACAACATCATAACAACTCGGACATGCTTGGTGCTGCTCCACAGAGCATGGAGCGCGGCATTCCCATGGGGAAATTCATTTTCTATAAGAACCGTGATGAATACATTATGTAAATTAATACAAAACGCAGTTACTATATTTTCCAGTGCTGTAGTCTTTTTCTTTACTTAATTGCGATGGAATGAAGAAAGAGCCACACTTTAGCTTGATTTTAAAGTCATATCACAGCAGTGGATTTCCACTTGTTTGCATTAGTGGGGGCCTCCGGCTAGTACCAGATAGTGGCTCTGGACTTGGCAGTAATGTGGCAGCCAGAGTTCCGAGGCTTCCGGAGGGCACAGTTATATGCATTGTGTTGTTTTCACTCTATTGCCTTCCAGTGTAAGTCATCTGCATACCATTTCAATAACTCTACAACTCGTCGTTGTATTGCCAAAATTTGCATACTGTGATTTCTAAACTGTGCAGATTTGTAACTGGGCTTTGTGTGGTGCAGAGAAAAGAAGCAGAGAAACAGTTGTTATTTTTTCTTTTACAAAGTGAAATAAAAATAAAATTAGTTACATTTTATTGCCTAAGATGTTGCTGAACATCACTGGCTAGAACACTGGAGCTTTTTATGCAGATTGAAAGCCTCATTTTTTCCTCATAATCATTTTAATTAAGGTGATTTATCACAGGGTGGCCAGTTGGCTGGAACCAAAGTGCACCAATTAGACAGAAGTATTATATTGTGACTGCATTTAATCTTGTTTTGTACAAGTTACGAATGCTAATCCTGCAAATAACTGGAAGAATACAATAGTAAAATCTAATGTGGAGCCCAGGCATTGCAGTGGGGCATCTTTGTGTGTGTGTGTGTGTGTGTGTGTGTGTGTGTGTGTGTGTGTGTGTGTGTGATTAAATATTAAAGGCTACATTGGCATAGAAATACAAGTATCAGGCTATGAGGTTACAGGTAAAGGTTGTAAAAACATTGCATCTGGCAATTATAATTCATACTCTTATCATGTGGTAATTGGTACTTTGGGTCTCTAAGGCGCCCTGGAGCACAGAAAAGGGTGTTTTCTATGGCAGGAGGGGGGCACTTTAGAACAGCAATAGCACATATCACTGTACAAATTCAATTTGCATACCCTGCCTTGCTTGCTGGCCATGATGACAAGCCGTGGCACACAGACCAGATGTTAATAATGCTAATAACTAACATATACTCATTTACACATAAATACTCACCCTGGCTGCCGAAGCGGCAGGATCATTATCTGTTGCCAGACGACTTGCAACGTTTGCTGTCTCGGTGTGGCATAAAAAATGCCTTGCAGAGCACAGAGACTACGATGTCAAGGTGGCAGAATAATTAAATCCAACACACACACACACACATACAAAATCACATGCACAATCACACATACACGCATTTGCATAATATTGGTGTCAAAGAGTGTCAGTACACATGAAAAATAAAGAGATAACATATAGGCCTGTAAACATGGGCAATCTGTTGACAGAGTGAATTAAATCATGAGAAGACATGTTGAAATTTAAAGTGAACGTAGTCAACAAAAATTGAGTTTGATCTCTTTATATGCAAATGACTCTCTCGGTGTTAATCATCAACCCTCTCAGTTAAAACATCTACTAAATCACGTCTTCTCTTCCTCAAATTAGCTGAGCTCTAATGAAATGTTAAGCTTTCAGGATAATCTTAGAGCAGTCAGTCCTTTTGATAGACTTTAAAACACAGACAAATAACCTGGTGATGTGGGGTAGTATAATCATGAAAGCTCCTAAAGCTGTGCTTCATTATAGGTTCATTTTAAATGGTTGATCGTTCACCCAAAAAATATCATCACAGTGTTATTAATCACCAGAGCTGGAGTGAGACCACCTTGGGGAAAACATATCCTTACCACATCCATGGCACGTCCATGGATGTTTTTTTTTACTTGTTTTGGCGATTTGGGGAAGGCATTAGGCAGACTCAATTAAACGAATATGAGCTCAGCTGGAACTTTGGACACATTGTGTTTTCTCTTGGCTCTTTTCTGAGTTTAATGTTTGTAAGATCGCATAAAACAAATGTTTCCTCAGCACTGTTGTGTTGCTGCTAAGCCCACTTGTAAAATCAGTGCTTACAAAAACACACAGGAAGAGTCAACAAAATCCAGTTCACATATACAGTATACTGTATACCATGTTTGATTCAGCGTGTGTGGAGCGAAAGTGGACAAAACTGGCTTAGTCATTGACCTCAACAACAGAAGTCAACTGAAGTTTCTCTTCATATTCTCACAAAAGTGCTGCCGTTATCCCCTTATAGATGGTTTGACTTTGTCTTGAGAGCTACATAACGCTAGACCAATTTGCCAGAAGACTAATTAGCCAGGTATTTTACACATAATACAAGGAAATTTCAAATACTAGATGTACCGCAGAGTGGTACAAAATATGACCGCCGCCCAGTCCAGCACATTTTTTCCACAAAAATAAATCACGCTGAAAGTCCTTGTGTGTGTGCCTGCGTACATATGTCTACTGTGTGAGTATGTGTCATACGTATGATTACTGTGAATGTATGTGTGTGCGTGTGTATCTGTTTATGCACATGTGTGCACATGGAATGGGTTAAGATGACCCCTGGAGGCAAACATACAGTAAAAATTGGTCATCCTAGGCCCTACGGTTCTCAAGATATTCACAGAAAACTGTGTCTGCCCTACCCTCCTTTCAGGCGGTCCAGTTCAGCAGGGGGGCTACAGATCAAAACGAAAAATGATGGTTCCATGCTATCCATGTGGGGTTACATGACCACCAAGTTTCGTGTATCCCGGTCTTTCAGTGTCCCGGGAATCCTTGTTGGTGTACGGTCACTAAATGTACACGTACATTATTTTATTGTAAGGCCCCCCATGAACGAAAGTTCACAAAACTTGGCATGCATTCGGAGGGTGTCATAATGATCCTACACTTCCAATTTCGTGCAGTTTTGACTATGTTAGGTCACAGATACCTGCGATTACAACACCTCATTTTTACTTTTTTGTGTTTAACTAGGTGGCACTATACATGAAAAGAGGGGTTATGGAATGGGTTGACATAGCCCCTTGAGATCAACATACGAAAAAAAAAAAAAAATCTGACTAAACCTTCTTCGCTGCGCAGCGGTCATAATTATCAGAAAAAAGTAGGGTTAGCATAGCCCAGCGTTTCTCAAACTGCGGGTCGCGACCCACTACTGGGTCGCGGAGACATGCCAGGTCGCAGATGTGAAAAACTAGGAGTTTTTTATTTTTTTTTTTATCTGTAGCCTAGAAGGTAGCACCCGATGCGCAATGGACGCACTGTGTTATTCATAGGGAAGCGCTCGTGTCAAGGCAGCTTAGTTAGTCCCGACCTGAATGAGATTTTGAATGAGGTTGTGACAGTGGTTAATTCCATCAAGACCCGGCCCTTAAAAGCGCGTCTATTCTCCGCACTTTGCGAGGCAACAGCGAGGCAAGGTGGCTTTCCCGAGGTAAAGTGCCGTCGCGCGTGTTTGAGCTCCGAGTCGCCTCTTCTTGGAGGAAGAGTGCATGTTTGAATCTGCAAGCACGTTCACTAATGAACATTTCTTGACGAAGCTGCCTATCTTAGCGATATATTTGGAAAGCTCAATGAGTTAAATCTCCAGTTACAAGGCAAAGACAAGCACCTACCTCACCTAGCAGATAAGAATACTGCATTCACCAAAAAACTTGAGGTATGGGACAGGAGCCTCGATCGCGACAGTATTATGCCTTTGAGAATCTGAGTGAAATCGCTGAAAGGTCTGATTCGGGAGCCACTCTTGTGATCCTATGTATTAAACAGTAGGCCTACATCACATCCCTGCAAGTTTATTTCAAAAATATTTCCCAACCAGCAGTGCTCAGTATGACTGGATTATGGATCCATTTAATGCAGCATGTTGGTATTTCATTGAATATATTGTACAATGCTGTAAAATATTGGCCTATATGCTTCCTAATATGTTGCTGGAAAACAGAAATATGTGTGTTTAATTTACAATGGTACATTATGTATTTATTTATTATTATATCCGCAGCACCAGCTGATTTTAACTCTGCTGAAGAGGATATATTTAGAACAGGATATATTTTGAACATTATTTCAATAAATTTGACCTACCACTTTCTTAGAGCGATGTAGGACAGGTGGGGCTCGAAAATGCCCCCTTGATCAAAGTAGGGAATGAAAGAAAAAGTTTGAGAACCACTGGCATAGCCCAACTTCTTGACACACTGGAGCTGCTTGAACAGCCGTACCACCTTCCCGAGATGCATTGTGCAAGCACTAACCAAGCCTAGCTGCACTCCATAGGAAATGAAAAGGAGCCATGCCATGAGGGAGGCTTGCCACAATAATGAACACGCACACTGTACACTATGCCCGCCAAGTTGTACAGACACACCACAACTTACTTTTTCCTGCCAGCCTCTACTCTGGTACATTTAAATGGGTAATTGTTTGAGAGAAAAAAAATATTTGGGCATATCCTGCTTACATTGAGTGCCGTGACCTTATAAGCATGCCTAGTGTTCGCCCTCCTCTATAACTGTAATTACCACCTCTCCACTGTACTGAGAGGGACTGCAATGTTACAGTGCCAAGGCACGTGGTTATCTGTCCTTACAATGTATTGTTTTCTGAAGCTCTTACACTGAGGCTACAAAGACTGGGGAGACATGCAGGCAAAGGCCCAGAGAAGTGAAAGCAACACCGAGCTCAGAAAGGGCTTTTGCGCATTTGAGTGGTGGTGGTGACGGACACAGGCCATCGACTGACCTTCAGCTGATTTGCTTGACGTCATACGCTCAGCGCTCAGGTCTGTCTGCTCTGTTGCTGGGGTAACCTTTGCCAATCTGGAGGCACCTGAGTACACACCAGCGTAATTTGTGATGAAACTGGGTTGGTCTTTGCTTCATCCCTTCGTTCACTTGACAAATGAATGCAGGTGTCTCCTGCTTCCAACTGACTTCCTGTTCAGCTCACCACAAAGCAGTAGAAGGCCCAGTAAATACCATGAAATGTTCTCATTTATTTCAAAGAGCCAGGAGATAGTATATGTGAGAGAAGAAAGTGAGAAGCTGAGAAAACAATGGAAGTCTCAGCACACCCATCAAGCTCAGTGCATTACTGGATGGTAATTATAGATAATTAGCTGCTCCATCCAGTAGATGTTCTTTTTACAGACCGGTGCTGGGTTGTGGGGAACTTGATTGAGATATGTGGAAGCAGTGGTAAATCGTAATCGTAAATCAGGTTTCTCGGCCAAGTATACTTGCGTACTGATACAAGGAATTTGGTCTCTGCATTTATCCCATCAGTGAATTAGTGAACACACAGAGCACACAGTGAACACACAGTGAGGTGAAGCACACACTAACCCGGAGCAGTGAGCTGCCTTGCTACAGCGGCTCTCAGGGAGCAGTGAGGGGTTAGGTGCCTTGCTCAAGGGCACTTCAGACTGAAGAACTGTCTCTCTGACACTCTGATCAGCAGCACTGGTGCGCCACAAGGAACTGTGCTCTCTCCAGTCCTGTTCACCCTGTACACATCTGACTTCTGCTACAACACCGAGTCATGCCACATGCAGAAGTTTTCTGACGAGAAGGAGGAGTACAGGAGCCTGGTGGAGGACTTGGTCAATGGTGCAAACTCAATCACCTTCAACTCAACACTTCAAAGACCAAGGAGATGGTGGTGGATTTCCTTAGCCTTAGCCCGCTCTGCTACCAGTCTCCATTGATGGGGTCAATGTGGAAGTGGTAAGCACCTACAAGTAGGGCTGAAACGATTCATCGAGTTACTCGAATAACTCGATTACAAAAATTACTCGAGGCAAAAACCCTGCCTCGAAGCCTCGTTAAATTTCTATGATGCGCACTATACGCGCAGGGATCTGATTGTTCCACACGGACCGTTGTTCAGGAAGCACACCACTAGCGCGTGAATCGTACATTCTGAAATTTCTGGCGCGATGGCGGAGTCAAGATATCCATAAATGGCAGAGAATGTCTACAGTTTTCAAGTAAAGTTTTGGGATCATTACATACTCAAAAAGGGAAAGAACAAATATCCACTCCATGCTGTTTCACCAAGCGTCAATAAAGTAGGCTAGGCTATTTATCAATCTATCTAGCCTATCTATCATCTATCTACGTAGCCTATAGACTACATTGATGTTGGCTGATTTTAATCACATACTGTATTTGTAGCGATGTCATGATAGCTTGTTTAGCTTTGATGTTTTTTTAAGTAAGTAAACTTATTCAATGCTCAATTGCAAGACAGTATGCCTAAAAAAAAAGAACCCCTCACACACATGCATGCACCCTCATCTTTCCTCACGCGCATATGGCGTGCACACACACACACACAGGTTGCTAGGTTACCATAGCAAATAGGTTCACCCCAGAAATGATTTTTCAGTAGCCTAATGGTAAAATTATTTGTTAGTATCCTAATCTGTTGTTAGTATCCTAATGGTAAATGCTGCAGGTGTAGAAATCTACATAAAACAGATATTTATGTTGATGTCAGGTCTAGATTACAGCATGGAACTTGTTGTAGGCTACACATTAATACATTAAATTGCTTTCCCTCTTCTCCCTCCCAGCACTTCAAAATATAGTATGGGCAGCTTTGTTCGCCCAGCTAAGTCATGCACAAGAGGCTGCATTTTTACAGAGAGCATTTTGAACATTATTTAATTGATGGCACTGACACTTAAAAACACTAAATGGGTAAATTGCAATAAATGGGCTTAGTTTTGTAGCCTAATGTTGGAGTTAGAATAAATACCTCTGTGCCAATTGCTTGATCATTTTACAGCCATGTCATTTTCGTTATGCATTATGTGTTTTGGTTGTTTAAAAATGCAAAAAAAAAAATATCCGATTATTCGATTAATCGATCGATAAAGTGCTAGATTAATCGATTACAAAAAGAATCGATAGCTGCAGCCCTACCTACAAGTATCTGGGTCTCCACCTGGACAATAAACTGGACTGGTCAGCCAACACTGACACACTCTACAAGAAAAGGCAGAGCAGGCTGTACTTCCTGAGGAGGCTGCGGTCCTTCAATGTGTGCAGCAAGCTCCTCGGGATGTTCTACCAGTCTGTTGTTGCCAGCGTCCTCTTCTATGCAATGCTTCACTTAAGGGAAGAGGAGAGATAGACTTCTCCGCATAGTCTGTCTGCCTCTCCAGCCTCTCCATGTTTGGGTACTGTCTATCCACTAGCCACTTTTTACCACTGTCTTACTGCCTCACTGTTTGCGTGCTATATTAGCACATATGCATAACCCCTCCCTCCATCCCACAGCCGGATTGTGGCCACACTTATACCTTTTCTTAATATATATATATATATATATATATATATATATATATATATATATATATATATATGGCGGACCGTCAGGGCCTTCAAGGCCCAACTATTTTCAAACGAATGAAAAATAATAGTGTCTTTAATAACATTTTACTTTATCATTTATTATCCGCTTCTTCTTCTCCTTCCCGATCGTTCTTCACTAGGCTACTACCATATCCTATCGCTGTCTATATTTGATTGACAGATTGTGTGAACAAATAGTGAGGGCGTGCGATACATTTTTATCCAATCGCATGTCTTCCCTTGTTAAGGCCCCGCATCAGGCCTTCACAAGGAATCACTGCGTTTTCGGTACCTAAGCAACCATTAGAAATTATATGTTTGGAATCGGGTTGATTGATGGCTACATCTGACTGATTAGCCAATCAAATCGAGCTATTATGGCGAGGAAGGCAGGTCTGACTGCAGTTGGGCCAGCAATGTTCGAAAAGAATACCCGGAACCGTTCATCACGAATTTTGACGCTATCTACAGTATTTGACTTGAGGAACTTCGTGAGCATCTTCTGTCAGTCAGACTGACATTCACTGGAAACGTACAGTACATGTCACACTGACATGGCTATGGTTATAGCTATGGCCAGTATATTGACCGTTTTTGTTTAAAAAAAATATATATTGATAAGCCTTCATTCAGCAAAATTATACCATGTAAAGTTACAGTGTCAACTGGACTACATGCACATAATGCCAGCTAGCTCTGCACGTAGCTGGTCAGTAGCCTATGCAGGAATTGGTAAGTTTTGTTTCATGTTTATTTGATAACATAGACTTGTAATACATGCTTGTAATCTGGCCCTTTTCTATATAAAAAAGTGTTTTTGTGCTGCTTGCAAACCGCAGTGCTTGGTTACTACTAGACTGTATGCTATCTTTAAGTTGTGTGTGAGTTGATGTGGCTTTGGTGAAGCTGTCTGGATCGGCATCTATGTGGAAATTGTCATTTGCCTTGGTTTCCTGCCCTGCTAGTTAGTCTGACTATTTATCTGTGTTTTGTGGACATTATTGGTGAAATCAATGGCGTGGCCATCAGACATTATGAAATAGGCAACAAGCAGTAGTAGCAGGGCAATAGGCCTACATCTGACAATCTGACTTTTATGTTTAATATCATGGTGGTGTGCCTAGACATTTTCTTATCCTTTTTTGTTGAGACACTTTCGTGTCGCATAAATACGTTTGGCAAACACTGTAGGATAGCCTACTGTAGTTCCACATTAGCTTTTGAGTAATCAGAGCAGCAGCACAACCTAAAACAGTTGCACTGTAACGTTAACGTTAAAGCTACAGCTAAGTAGGCGAGGATGATGGCCGGGTGCTATTCGCCTAATAAAGATCTAAGCGATGCGGAATTCAGCTCGGAACATTAATTGTTTGTCTAACGAAGATTCTAGAGTGCTACACAGAATTGCGTGAGAAAGAAACCCCCCACCGTGAAATGCTGGGAAATTGCACATTTTAACGCTGAAATGCAAAAAAAAATCTTCGGGGGGTATCCCCCGGAACGCCCCCCTATTATTATTTTTTGTCAAAAAATAGTCATCAATGAAGGCCTAACCACTGAACGCACGGTCCGCCACTGATATATAGCCTATAGGCCTATATATTTTGTTACGGCCAGCTCGTGAACAGACCGCAACATAAAGGGAGACAACAACAGTTTCAAATTTAACCATTTATTAATATTGATCGCAGCATTAACAAACTATAGTGTCTAGGGAAATGAGTGTTGAAGAATGTGTGTATGCGTGAATGTAAATGGTAGTATCAGCATGTAAGATGAATAAGTGAAAGGCAAAAGGGGAAAATAGAAATAAAGAGGAGAGAAATAATAACGTGCCAGTGTAAAGGACTATCAAAGTGCCTGCAAGAAAGGAGGAAAAAGTGCCTACTGAGAGAGATACAGAAGCCCTTTATAACCCCACCCAATACAGGTGCATCTAAAAATGTAATTAGTCTAACCAGGCCAAGGCCTGACCGTGCACTGACAGACCAGGACCGGAAGAGGACACAGGGGATCGTAACAATATATATATATATATATATATATATATTTATATTTATTTATTTTTTTTTCAGTTTTTTCTGAATGCTTACACAACAGTGATTCTTATAGCACAATTTCTAAAACTATTAATACTTAAAGTATTTAAGTAAAACCACTCACTGAATTCGAAAAAACCACTCACTGAATTCGCTTTAAGTAAAACCACTCACTGAATTCGCAAAACTAAAAGCACAAACACTCAGTTTGCAGTTTTGTAACACACACTTTGCACAACTGTAGGCACAATTTACTGCACAGCACACTTTTCGCAGAACTGTAAACACAACTCATGCTTGCTTTACACTTAATTTCCAAATGATCAACACACTCCTAGCAAATCTATACACATGTATGGCTATTATTTTCACTATTTTGCCAACTCTCTGGCACACTTTCTCATGTGAAAACTGTTTTAGATAATTAGTTCACTTTGCAATCAGCCTAAACACTATAAATAAGCTACAGATAATGTACAATGGGTACAATGGAGGAAGCAGGAAGAGTGAGAAAAGTAAGAATTAGAGGAGGCCGAAGAATAGGACGTGGATGTGAAGAAGTAGGAGGAAGAAGAGTAGGAAGAGGACGCAGAGGTGAAGAAGTGAGAGGGAGAGGATGACAAGGACAAGGAGGTGAAGTAAGAGGAAGAGGACAAGGAGGAGCAAGAGGAGGACGAGGAGGGGAAGAGGAAGGGTAAGAAGAGAAAGAAATAGCCCTTTTACAGGCAAAAAAATCAGTCTACATGTGGGGATATTGTCATGTCAGGCCTGGATACGGCATTCCAGAATATATTTTCCCCGGTGCCTTGGACTAGGACATTGCATGTGATGTAGATGAAATTTTGAGAGAGACGACCTGATGTAGACTGATTTGTTTTGTCTCAGTGAAATTGCTATTTTGTGTTTTGACTTGGAAAAACACACTTGTGTTTGTTTTGATGTGTGTAAATAAACACCAATACTTGAAGTTTGGATCCCTGTATGCTTACAGAACTATGACAAAAGTATGACCTCAAACTGACATAGTCTACCTTGTGCACAGAGAAAGCAAAAGCCAGATGTGTTTTTATTCATACCATCAGTGTGTAGTTAGTTGGCACATTGTGTGCTTACTATTGTGATGGCTTGTGTTTACTGTTTGATATGAAAACACCATTTTTACGAAGGTATGAAGAGTTAAGCAAGGTGTGTTAGCTTTTGCAAGAGAACTACAATGTTTTGCTGATTGGGGGAAAGGTTTTCCTATTTGTGTGTAGAGTTTTGCAAAAAAAGCCATAGTTACAAAAAATGTGCTTAAGCAATCAGAAAAAACTGTATTATTTTTATATTACCTTGCCTACTCTCTTATATGTCCATATTTATTTTATGCTGGTCTCTAGACTTTATTCTTGCACTGTTGCACTGTTGGACTTACTCATTTGCACCATCACCATGACACTCACTCACACAGAGCACCTTACCTTACTATGCACAGAGAATTACAGGCTCAGTGATTAATCACCCACTATGGGGATACTGTGTTTTAGACTTGATTTAGATTTAGCGTTATTTAGTATAATTTGTATTTTAGTATATTCTTTATCTCCTACTGTCCTTATTGCTTAGTTGTGTTTTTTATATTATATAATTTTAATTACTTCTTTCTGCTGTTGGTGAATGTGTGTGTGATGTCTGTATGCTACTAAGACCTTGAATTTCCCCTTACGGATCAATGAAGTATCTATCTATCTATCTAAAGCCTTTCGGTTTCAAGCCCGAAGCCCTAACCAGTAAGCCACGACTGTAGAGAGGAGTGGTTGGGGGTTGAGTGAAATTGTGGATGCAAGTTAAAAATGATAATGATTGTAGTCCTGCAACTGGTGCTATGGCAGTCTGTCAACCATTGTGTAGCAGAGGGAATGGAAAACAGTGTACTACGGGGGCAAATAGTAATATACCAGTAAAAACGTTGGTGAACCTAAGGATAAAGTTTGGCCTCACTTCCAATACAGTGTTCAATTTTCAATTAAACAGATAGCATAAACCATCAGAAAGGCATGAAATTTGGTTCAGATCAAAGCTGTGAAGATAGTGCTTCTGAGATTCAGTAGGGATATTATTCTGTAAAGAAAATATCTTTCTTTTCCCCCCCATCTTGTCTAAGAGTTTTCACCGTGTGTGCACAGATAAGGCCAGATCCTGCTTCTCAGCCAGAATACTCAGCATGCCTCTTAGAGGAAATCATCATCATACAGTGGTACTTAAACTTTTTCCATCACTTCCCACTTGTTGTGGCTCCACATTACATTTTCCGACTTGGTTCCTTGGACCTGATGTTGTTTTAATTTGTAGGCCTGTTTATTACTCTACGTTTGTTTTGGCTAATTTGTTTTGAATGTATGATCTTCCTTGTCAAAAAAGAAAGGCATTAGTAAAGATAGGCCTCCTGTTCGCCACTCCCTACCTGTCAAGTCTTTATTCTCCACTAGTGGGGCCTGCCTCACACTTTGAGAACCATTGTCATAAAACAGAAAAAGATGCTCATTTGCACAGAAGCTGCTAAGTACCAGTGCACTCATCAAGCAGTAGGGATGCTTCTCTCAGAGAGCAAATTAAAAGCTCCTATCAAAGCAGTCAGATACTTCAGAGCCGTGGGGGGGTGCTGGGACAGTTTGGGATAGAATACCAGATGGGACAGAGTAATACTCTTCTGCTATAGGTGTGTGTGTGTTTGGGCATTTTTACAATCTCAAAGATATCAGCCCTCAGTTTTGAGGCTCTTTTGGAAACCGTCCAAGCATGGTGGAATGCAGCCAGTGACCCTTATTTGTGGCAGCAGAAAGGAAGCAATGCCAGAGAAGACAGATAGATAGATACTTTATTGATCCCCAGGGGAAATTCAACACAGTGCAACGGATGCAGGGAAAGTTAATCTGAGCTGAGGTATAACAGAAAACAGGAGTATTATGGCCCTACTGCCTAAGAGGAAAATACTCTCTTTGTGTTGCCTCCATTGTTAATTAATTTTTTTTTCACCTGCAGAACTGACATTTTGTGCTGGGACCATTTACTTTTGGAAAGCAAATATCGCTAAACCCCCTAAGCCGTGTGACCCTGTTCCTCAGTAGCTGTTATTACCTCCGATTCCCTTTATAAAGAAGTGCAATTTCAACCTTGTTCAAATTGAACAGTACTTTTGCTGAATTGGCTGTTATTTTTTCGCCCACAGGCTGTTTCTGGAATGTGCAATTTCTGGAGATCACCTCATAAGGGTCTTAAGTGCCGGATTAGATTTAGAACATTCTGTTAGTTATACAGGACTTGGGCATCAGTGATCATCCAGTAAAATGTTTTCATGCCACAAAAGAAGTTTAGAACTGGTATATATTTTTACGCCCTCACAGCATTTACTCCCAGGCTAATGAATGCCCTTCTTTCAGTGAGGGCTAATTGCATGGCTGATCACCACTCGTTAATTATGAGACGACGCTTCAACAGCACATTTAGGCATAATGAAGTCGCTGAATATTCATTTTTGGGCCATCAAAAGAGATGCACGTGTATATGTAGGCTAAAATGAGTCTTTCTGGCATTTCATGAAAATATCACCCCTCCCAGTTGTCATGTCAGAAATACCCAAACAGAGGAAGAATTAAACAAGTGATTGACAGGTGATGCTGTTTTGGCCGGTAGTGATGGTTGTTTGTAAAGACCTATAATGCAGATCTGTCAAGTCTGCTCATTTTCGAATAGCACACACACACACACAAATATTGGGATTGCAGTCCTGTTAGTGGTGGCCACTGTTTTTTTTGTGTGTGTGTGTGTGTGTGTGTGTGTGTGATGGATAGAGTCTCTCCTCACACACAGTGATGGCAGGTTATTAATCAAAGGCAGCAGAGACGTGCCAGCCTGAAGGAGCTGAGCTGGAAATGGCATCAGAGAGGATGAGGGGTGGCATGAGGGTGGCACTGTTATAGGAGCAGCAGTAGGCTTGATCTCATATGTGATTGGCTTGATTTTGTGCTGGTAATATTGAGATTTCATCTAAACTTTTTAATTCGGTCAACACATGTCCCTTTTAGTGTTTAAGCATATGGAGAATCTTGCAGACCCATAGAATATGCAGACTGTTGGGAATGGACACCTTTGGCAGGAAAGGGCAGCTAAGATAACAGAGATGCAGATCCTCTCTTTGCTGCATCTGACATTTTTGTATCTATTGAGTGTTTTTCTTGAATTATGCAACATGGGCTGATAATAGCATTCTCTAAATGCTAAATGTCTTGTGTCAAGGACACACCAACTGCAGGTTACAAATGAAAAGATATGACCCTACTAGAAAGGATGCCAGTACAGCTCCTGTCACATATTTGTGGATTCTAAGGATTAATGGTTTCGGTGGGATGTTCACTGATAAATGCTCTTCCTGCCACACATGCACGCACACATCCACACACACACACAATCTTTTTTTTTCTGTCACACAAATAGAGATACACAAACAACCTTTCTCTCTCTCTCTCTCTCTCTCTCTCTCTCTCTCTCTGCAGCTGTGACTGAGATCAAAGAGGGCAGAAATTAGCAGTGGGCTGATGAACTTTTGCTCATTAAATGATTAATCTTATCTGCCACTGGGCATTCTGCATTCTGATGTGGCAAAGAGCAAGGCTCAATTCGTTCCTGATTCGCGTTTGCCCAGGCTGTGATATCACTCATCCAAAACGTGTGAAGCGAAGTGAAGATTATACACCCCATACACACACACCGTCTCCATTTTTCTGAAGGCTTTATTTCTTTTCTGTTCCTTCTGGTAACCAAATTCAGTGCCACAGAGTTGACCCTAACTATGACAGATTTGGATCCGAGTGTATGAAAACCTATTTTGCAGACGTGGTGCTTTTTGTTATTCTCGCTTTTGAAGTATTTCTGATGTTGAAGGCAATATTAAGAGAAATGAGTTTTTCTCTGAAGTTCTTCCAAGTTTCTCTTTGGATTGTCTTTGCAAGTGTCTCTTGTTATTCTCACACACCTTTAATTTTCCACTCGATGAAGTATCTCTTGCTCTCTCTTGGTGGCCAGCTTTCAGCTGTGAGAAGCCACAGTGTCCCCCGCTGTCTTTGTGATTGAACTCCATTTCCCAGCTGCCTTTGTGATGACTGTTCTGCAGGGGGTTAGTCAGATCTCTGGCAGTGGGGAGCTCTTGTTCCATCAGGAAGATGGAGGATCTTTCAGCTTTCAGTCAGATTTGAGATCAGCTTGGGCTGTACTACTGACAACAGCTGTGTGACATGAATAACCTGAAATGTTAACCAATAAGAAGTCATTCTTTATCACAACACGTCATTGGTGACGGTGGACAAGCATTCACTGAGAACTAACTGCCAAGGTTTTCGTGGCCCTCGAAAAAACCCTGAGATAGGTGATTGGAGATTGGTTCAGATTAATAGCACCATCCTAGAATGATTTTTCATTGGTTAATGTTGAGTGAACTCAACTGCAAGAGAACTGCTTTGTATTCATTTTAAAGGAAAGCTTAATGTTTAATGCTTGAATTCATAACATTCTTTTTTTTTATCTCCCTGGCTTATTAACAGTTGTTACATTTTTGACAGCTTGTGGCTGATTGCTAGTCACTTTAGAGGATTTGAATAATTTTAACTCTGCTTTAGTTGAAAGTGGATTTGCGCTCAAATTCAGTTGAGTTTGACTTGGCTAAGCTCAAAATAATGACTTGGCTTGAAGTATTCAATAGTGTGAAGATCATCATCGTCATCCATAGCTGGAGAACAAAGGGGGAAAAAAACACCAGACAAGCCTCATCCAGAAGGTTACGCTATAACGCCCTCACCACCAAGCCTGTTGAAAGTGACCTGATCCAGTCTGCAGCACAGACCCCTGTCTGTTCCTTCCTGTTCCTCTGTCCCTCACACACACATAAACCTCTCGACCTCCCCTGTTTGCTCGCTACCTCCCTCCCTCCTGCCTCTCTCTCTCAGAGGAAGTCAAATATCATCTTTCTGTCTTTCTGAGCCCACAGCCCACCTGAACCACCCGGCTTGTTCATGTTCTCCCCCTCCAACCCGACTTTCTCGTGTGCGCATTCTGCCTCGTCTCATGCCTGTAAATGCCATGAAATGACACCAATCTCATTTCAAGGACGTTGGGAAAGGCTGAAGACTGATGCATGCTGGTATGTCACCAGAGCCCTGCATTGCAGAGCAGAGGGGGACTGAGTGAAGACTAGAAGTCTAAATGAGTTTCATTCTGTTACAGGTACTTGCACCATTCCATCCGAAGATGCCTTTCCAATGTTAGGCAAGGGTTCAGATGTCAAGTGGTCAGGGGTTCAGAGGAACAAAATAATGAATATTGATTGTGCTACTGAAAAGTGCTGCTGTTCACTTTCACAATCTGCTATACAATTTGGCAAAGGATACAGGAGATTAAGTGTGAATAATTGATGATGGGTTAACATTTTGAACAGTATGTTTCTGTACACCACCATCTAGGGAGATAAGGAATAAACTGGAGTAAAAAGTTCAGGGGGAAATATGTGGGTTTTGCAGTTATTCCCACTTTTGCTCTTTTACAGATGTGTTGATGTTGGCAGGAACTTGTGAAAGGATTCAAGAAAATATAATACAGCGTGATTTGTAATATGACCCTGCTGTTGTAATCAATGCAATATTTAATGACATTTCTATAGTATGACAAATGTACCATTTTTGGCCGAACCACAACCACAATCCTATTAAACCATTTAATTTGCTGTAAGTAAACTTTGTAAGTGCTGTAAGTAAACTCATTGAACCCATTTGTAATTACAATGCATACTAATATGTAATTACATCAACAACGATCTCCAAAGTGCTGTACAGCTTAATCACATGAAAGATTGATCTTCCCTGACTAGCTTGAGATGAATTACAAAACTAATACCACTTTGGCCCTTTCCCAGCCGCCACCGATCCCAAATTCATATCTGTCTCCTCCGCGTCGCTCCCCTGGTGACGGGCTAATGACTGGTCTGGGTGCCACCTGCTCCTGACTCCTACTGCAGTTCCTCTTTGTGGAGACTAGAATGACTGGCAAGCCCTCCTACCCTTCAAACCCTTTGCCAGTTTCCGTGTGAGACTTGATGTCCCTGGTCCTGTGAGCTGACTGAGAGTTTCAGCAGATGGGGCCCATGACACACACACACACACATACACACACCAGTCACCGTCACTGCATCTCTGCCACTGTAGGCAAAACGTGACGTGACGAAGTTGTTTGTTTCCATCAGTGGGTTTTGACATGCTGAAAAATGAAGCAACATGATATAAATGTGTTATGTGTGTGCTGTGACAAATGTACACTAACAAACATGAAGTTATTACATTTTTTGAAGAAGTAATTTGACTGTGGCAGGCACTTGTCACCTGTGATAGCGAGAGTGGAAAGAGGTTATCATAAATGTTGTGTGGAAGTAGCTCGTAATTCAGCAGGCTGCTCAGCTGACAGCTAACCTCCGTGCGATCAGCGGCTCCTTGGCAAAGCAGGGTAACCATGTGGCGGATCTCACCCCACCATGTCGCGCTGTCCCTGGGCCAACGGCGATGGAACAGCCATCTGGGGAATTAATCATCCTGGAACGCTATCAGTGTCGCTAACCTCCCCCGCGTCCTGTATCTCATCGTGCTAAGCACCCACACACACACACACACACCCACTCACACACACACACACACACACCCCCCCCCAGCTGCCCCCACCCGTCTCCATGCTCTCTTTTTTCCCAGGGTCACGTGACCCAGGAGCTGAGTCAGCAGTTTTGTGGTTGCCGGGCGATTGGTTTCTTTCCTGCTGTGAACTCAAATGAGCCCTTAGCACTTGGCAGCATCCATTACACCGCAAACACTCACGCACACTCGCTCTCGCATACACTCTTTCTCACACTGAAACACATTGACAATCACATACTGTCTTTCTCTATCTATCACACACACACACACACTATCAGGCCAAGCAAGCCTGAAGATTATTTTCCACCGTAACCACCGAAATAGTCACGAAGCATGCCCTATTGATCCTCAATAAATCAAGCAGAGTTATAGCCAGATGTGCACGCCCTTACCAAGCACAACCCATCAAACAGCTCATGACTTTCATATTGCTTTTGAGTTGCTGAGTTTGCATACACACATCTTTCTGCTGAGTCACTCTCTTGTGTGTCTGCTGACCCAAACCAGGACTGCAAGTGCACTTGCATCCATCCCTAGTTAGTTTTGGCTTTCAGTGTGTGTGTGTGTGTGTGTGTGTGTGAGTGTGCCACTCCGACATGGCCTCTCATGCCTGATTGGCATGCAGGCCACATCTGTGCCCCATGGTCATGCCCAGTCTGTAATCACTTCTCATAGAGGGCACTGAGGCTCCCGGCTGGCCACGTGGGTGTTCATCAAAGCCCCACACTCTCTCAAGTCAGCCCCTCAAACGAACATGAAGCTCAAATCTCTGCATCTAACTTCTGTCACAATGATAATCTTCTGCCTTCCATCTTTTTGTCATGTTGAAATGCAAATTGTATGATGACTCTGATAAAACAAATAATATTATCATTATTTTGGGGGGTTTTGTTGCTAGTCCTTGTATTTACATATGCATGATAACCTTTGAAACCATTTTGACTGGTCTAATAATCCCCTGCTCTCTTTAATTTCTGGTACGTGTGTATGCACCCGGCGTGATCAGGTGGCGTATTTGTTCAGAGGATATTACAAATGCCCCGAATTCAAAGTGGTGGCAATCTAGTGAAGCGAGACGCACTCCAAACCTAAATGCCACTGCCTCTCATCCCTCTTAATGGGGAAGGGAGAAAAAAAAACTCAATCAAATGCCACACAGAAGGAGGGGGGAGAGCCTCCAAAAGCCTATAATCTGATTAAACCCATCTGCTTCTGGGTTGTTAACTTTAGTGTTAGCCACACTGCCTGATGCCTGCTCCCCGATATTTGAATTTAATCAGATGATTGGGAGGCCAAATCATTTTGAGATTTATACTGTTGGTCAAGCGAGTGTTCCAGCCTTGGGCTTTTGTGAGTTTTGAGGGAAAGGTGTGTGTGTGTGTGTGTGTTGTGGGGTGGGGTCACACACATAACACATTGTAGAGAGCAAGGGCATTGAGTTGTTCAGATGGAAAAAAGCAATTAACATGTAAGACAGCATTAAAATTAACAAGCAATTAATGTTTTAACACTGTGACTATCGGGGGGGGGGTCTAAAATGGTGCCAGTCTATACTGACGAGAGAGAGAGAGAGAGAGAGAGAGAGAGAGCATGCTGGGATTGGAAGACCTTCATTGTAGTTTTAATTCAAAGTGATGCGTTTTCTTTCCGCCCTGAAAAGGACCCTGCTCCCTGGAGGCGGAGGGGAAAGCAAGGAAGGAGGTGACTGAAAGGAGCCTTTAAAAACGGCGCTGTGCCCCAGTGTAGCTTGGGGGAGGTAATTAGCCAGGCTTTCTGCTCGTTCAGTCTCCATTTCCTGAGCCCAGAGGACATCACTCTCTGACTCCTACTCCACAAAACACATCAGTGGGCTCAGCTCTTTGTTTGTGTGTGTTTGTGTGTGTGTGTGTGTGTGTGTGTGAGAGAGAGTGAGTGTGTATTTGCATTCCTGTTTGATTGTACTTGTTTATCAGTGTTACTGTGTGTTTCTGTGTATGATTTAGAAAATGCATGCATTTTATTTGTCTACAGGTGTCCTTGTATACATGCATGCATGCATGTGAGTGTTGGTGGGGGTTTCTGTGCTTGTTTATTCCCTTGCCTTCTTTTCCCTAATGCTATCTCAGCCTCTAAGACAGACAGGTATCCTTCCCTCTGCTATACACGTCTCACCAAGGGACAACCCTTCACATGAGGGTGGAGCAGAGGCCTCATCTGTAGCCTAACCCCCCACCCCACACACACTCTCCATGGGTAGCCCAGGAGCCACAGTCTGGCAGATCACGAGAAATTTCCGTCCACAGCTCCTAAGCCCACTGCTCTATTGAGCCTAAATGGGAAAGCATGAAAAGTACCATGCTGCAGACTTAGTTTGCTCAACAAATCAGAAAACTTTTTTAGGGACTCCATTTGTATGTTATTAATGTTAATGTTTTAATGTTACAACACATTTACTATTATTATACTATATGAGGCTTTATCCCCAGTGGGGGTGAAAGAACAACCTGAAAACTTGAATCCAAATCTGTTTCACCATCTGCAGACTGAAGATGTCTTCAGGATACTCACTCTACTGCGATCATTTCAAATGCTTATCTGGCAGCTTTTCTGCTCATCACAAAACAACAGTGGAAATAAGCCCTGCTCTATTCTGCAGACTTAGTGACAAATCGGGCCAGCTTATGATCTGCAGACTGAAGAGGTTCTAAAGAGAAGGGCAAACAGCACCCTGGACATTCTCTATGACAAGGGCCAGCTTAACATCTTTTACACACATTAGTATGCATATATTCATATGCATCAATAGTTACTCTTAAATATTTAAAACCAACACAGAGGATGGCTGCACTTACACAGAAGCAACAGCTTAAACAGAAACATTTATGATTACCCTCAAAGGAATCTTATGGAGCAGCAAGAGTAGAACTACGCTGCTTGCCTGCATGTGTGTGTTTTTATGTGTGTGTGCGTGTTTGTGTGTGCGTATACGTTTATGTGTTTGTGTATATGTGTGTGTGTGTGTGCGTGCGTATGTCTGCATGTCTACTGCATGTGTATGTGTGTGTCTTTATGTGTGTGTGTGTGTGCATGTACGTGTGTGTGCGTACCTGTGTGTGTGTGCGTACCTGTGTGTGTGCGTGTGTCCGTGCTTGTGTGCGTGTGCATTTATGTGTGTTTGAGTTCAGGTGCTGATTGTGAGGGGGGATTTGTTAACTTCTCAACGGTTGAAAATAATAGAGTGTTATTTGTAATTCTACTGATGATGTTAGAGATGAAAGACTGTCTTGCTTTGCATATTTCAGAGTTGTATGTGTGGATCATATGGATTTCATAGTGGATCTGAATATGTATTTGCGCCATATTCTTCCGGTCTTCTCACACTTTTTTTAGGAGGTTAACCGCTGGATTTTGCTTCTATGATGCTTTTTGTTTGTCCTTAAATTTTAATGGAGCAATGTCATCCATAATATTTGCCATTTTTGAATTAAAATGATCCATTAAGTCTTCAACCAAGTCTGACAGTTGACTTAGGTCTGTGGAAGTACTTGCTCAAAGAGAATACTAGTGTGATCATTTATGATTCTCCTTTTTACCATCATAGATCTGTTCTGAGTGCACTAAGCACTAAGCTGACCCTGCGAATCTAGCAAAGAAATAGCTCAGAAGAACTCATATTGGAGTTCTGAACAGGATGTATTTCAGAGGGAGACCTTTCACTTTCAATAGCCCATCATTGCATGTGTGATTTTGGAATATTTATTTATCAAGTTAGGAAAGGTTCATATATGTCTGTTCTTCACACATCTCTTGACCCTATCTATCTATAGTGCAAGCCAAATGAATGTTAGTGTTGGTGTATCCACCTGTCCTGCTGTACTCAGAAATCTCATGTACAGATGTATGTGTAGACTAACTGAGTTACCCCAACAGCATAATTGCAACACTAGCGAACCCTGCAACGACTGCAGTCAGGTTCACCTCGAGACTGTGGAACCATTGGCGTTTTATATGCTAATATGAACCCAGATAGCAAAATCAGATTGGCAGATAGTGGACCGCTGGTGGTATGCCGCCGGTGGCGTGCCACTTGTGGTCCGTGGTTGGACCACCATCTCTTTAAATTCAACTTGTCATGAATATTAAGAAACATTATTAAAATGATATATGGAGTATAACTGAACAAATTAAAAAGATTTTAGACCAATGGCGAAGTATTGGCCAATTTGCCTGCAACCCGCCAGAGAACCGATGAGCAAAATGCCAGCGGACCACCAGATCTGCCCCAGTGGGCCGACAGTGGTCCGCCAGCCCCTTGCTATCTGGGAACATCTCTTTGTTCATTGTGGAATTCTGACTGTATTTGTTTGTATTGTATGTGTTTTGTTTTATATTTGAATGTCTTTTGGTATGTTTTGTATTGTGCTATAGACCATTTTTTTTGTGTCCTGAATAAAGTATTGATTGATTGATTGAAATCTACAGTATTAATGACAGGAACGTCTATCTGTCTGTGCGTGTGTTTGTTTGTGTGTCTGTTATTTGCATATCTCTCGAACCGTTCGTCCGACGGATTTCAAACTTGGCAGGTGTCTTGCTATGGGCAAAAGAAATGCAAAAGATGTTGTTAAAAGAAGCACACTTTTGCCGCTCTATCCGCTGACTCACTCAGCACAGCACAGCAACAGAGAGGGTTGACGCGGAGCTTTGGCTGATTAACCAGGTGTGTCTGAGGAAATCCACAAAAAAAGTCAACAGCAAACAAGCCGAAATCCACAGTCAACTGCTAACAAGCCAAAATCCACAAACCAGAAATCCACATGTCCAGGGCAGGTCAAGACAGTCCTTCTCGCAAGGTAGATCCAAAATCCAAATCCAAGTCAGGGAGATCACCAGGAGTAGGCCTATGTGATGTGAGTTCATGACCTGCTGTTGTTACTGGTCATCGGCCCTCGACCTTATGCCTGGAATTTTTTGACCCGGACGTGTTGGTTGCCTCGTTGACCTGCAGTGAGAGCGTGAGTCTCTCTCTCTCGCTTTCCCTCTCTCCTCCCCCGCCTCATCTTTTAATTACAGTTGTTAATCACTCATTAACTCCTTTCGCCTTTGGTGTGCGCACCTCACCCTTCAAATGAGGAATTTCACTTCTGTCCTCCAACGCTGAAAGCCTCTGGTTTTGCTCTCCTTGGATGTTTGTAATCTAAGGAAAATTATTACAGGCCTTCTTAAAAAGCACTTTTAAAAATGCTTTATGAAACAAAAAGATTTTTTATAGAAGCCATATATAGCTATACATTCATATTGCTTGTCAATATGTTCTCTTAACCATAGGAAATAGTTACTGAAATTACACAACAATTTGTATGTTTTTTCTTTCAAAAAACAAAAGGCTTCAAAATCTATTTCATTTTTCTTTCAAAAAGTCTAAATTGTTTTTTCAATTGCAAATATGCAGTATATGGGGTTTTCAGACCTTGACGAGCACTGTGTAAGGAAGAATATTATAATGAACTGTGGGTCAAACATACACAAATGACACAGAAAATATGGGCACACTTGAGTAAGTGGACCCATCAGGATGTCAGTTACACAATAAGTGCAAACTGTAATATCCAGATTACTTATACAACAAGCTGATTAGATGTGGGTGAATCTGTAGGGAGAGTGCTTTCAGTTGGATTTGTATGCAGGCTGACTTCAACAAAAACTGTGCCCACTGGCTTTATCTTATACCCACGAAGTGGGTAGCAATATTTATACTCAATGTGTACTACTGCATTATGAAACTGATTGTGAATGATAAGTTGACTGTTTAGGAATAGGCTTGGACAGTCCAGCTAGCCTGACTTTCCAAACAGAAAGTTAAAGCATGACAGTTTACTGGACAGAATACTCGTGTGCACTTTCAACAGCTTGTATCAACACTTGAACACATACTGAAGAGATACTCCACCATTACAGTCTGCTCTTGACGTCTCAGCCAATGAAAAGATTCCAAGGTTTGGTTGTATTTTATTTCATTAAAAGCAAATGTTTTGACCATAAAACCTCTCAGCTATCCTATTTTTTACAGTCTATGGTCAAGATATGTGTGTTCAAGTATGTGAAATATAAAAGACAAAATATACATACAATAATAAGTCATTCAGCAAAATCATGGTGTTTTTTTACTGTTGTCAAGCTCTTTAAACGTTAACCCTAAGTTAAAATGGCTCAGTGTTATGTTCATTGTGAATAAAATAATATCATTATTGTGAATAAAATTATTTGAAGAGAGATGGAATGCTCAGTTTCAACAGGACATTATTCAATTTTCTACACTGCATGGCTTTTTTACACTGCAGGAATGGACACAGTTTAGGGGGACTGCAAGTATAGTAATAATATTTTATTTAATTTACATTTTATTTTCATTTAATTTACATTTATTTTATTTTACATATTTTATTTAATGATGCCTCTTTTGAGCCTCAAGCTCAAAGAGCAACAACACATACAAAAAACAATGCAGTCACCAATAATTTAAATGTACTAAAATGCAACAGGTCAGAGTGCATGTACTTATCTAAAAAATATGTTTTAATGGCAGTTTTGAATTGGGTAATGAGTCTGTTAGCCTAGAGTCTGTTCACGGTGAATCAGGGCTCTGCCTTGAACACAGTGCTAAGGTGCAGCTGGGGCCTGCTGGCTTGATGAGCAGTGTTATCACTCCTGTCCTCCCAGGCCAAGTCTGGGTGGGTCGTACCACTGTACCCCAGAGGGGGGAGGCCTTAGGGGCGAACTTGCATGGTTATTACATTCACACCACTCCCCTTCCCTCTACTCACTTTCTCTTTTTATCTCTTTTTACAAAATCCCCATTCTATGCCTTTTTTTCTGTCTTCCTTTCTTTATTTTTACATGTAGTCTCCCTTAGGCAAGTTGCATATTCCTCCTGGTCTTTACTTACTTGTTCACCTCTTTTAGGCAGTCTGTTCAGAGTGCCTCCGCAGGTGTATCAGTATTCAAATGTTGCCTGTGGGAGCTGCTCAGGGTCATGAGGGGATTGTTTCAGTGAGAATAATAACCCACATGGATTCAGCCAGGAACCCACTCAGACACAAACACATATACACACACACAGAGAGAGACATACCCACATGCACACATACATTCAAACACAGAGGGTACAGGTACAAAAGTGCAAACCACAGTATCTTGTTAACAACCCACTCACCAAAGCAGCACACTCCGCATTAGCCTCACATTTAAAAAAAGAAAACAACAACAACAAAAAAAACAATGAGCATGTTCTCTATAATTCCCCAACCACCTCTGTAGAAAGCTGGAGAGCGTTGTTGTTTAAATGGCTCCCTGAGAGCAGCAGAGGCCTATCCACGGATGCTTGAGTGCTGTGAATAAGTAGAATGCACCTCGCTTAGGCCATCCCTGACCTCCACGCTCCATGGCATCATGGTGCTTAGGGCTTTGTTCATTTGCCCAGCCCCTGCAGCGTTATTCGTAAACCTTATTCAGCTCTACAGCATGTTCTCCTTTGTGAAAGTTGTATGTGGAGTCTGTTACCACGGAGACAGATGACCACCTTCTCTTGTGTACTCTGCGTAGGCTATAATAGTGTGGAAAGTTTGTTAACTGGTTAAAAATCATCTGCTAAATTAATAAATGTAAATGTAACTGTTACTAAAAACTAGTAAGAATAGTTTTTTCCGACAGCAAACCACACCCAGTGAAATATCCCGTGCCATGAGCCAGCAGTATGGTGGTGGTGTGCTAGCAGGTCTCTTCTTTTACTACACTTTGGGTGCACAGACGCCACTTCTACCGGTGTGAAGGCAGGCTCAAGTTAGTTTATATCATCGGCTTCAGAGGTCTTAGGGCTTTCAATCGCATAATGAAATGCCCCGGCTCAGTCTTTAGGTGGAAGTACAAAAACCTCAGAAGTTATTCAAATGTCATTATTTGTTGAATGTGGCGGAAGGATACAGTATGTCATCACTTCATCCCATACTCTGAGGATGGAAAGACTCACACGTACACATGTGCACAGACATAATAAAAATGCCAGTGGTTGGCGTTCGGTGTGTGCCTGTATGTCCTGATGGGACACTTGCCAACTGTCTCCAGCTGGTGTCATATCAGCTGACCAGATGAGAAGTAGTACACAGCCAATAAGTTTGATCTGAGACACTCAAGCTCCCCTTCACTAAATAAAAGTGGCTTATGTATTTATTCTTTTTTCACTGAGACACACCTTACTGTAGCTGTGTTGTGTGTTGTACTAGGGTGTGCTACCGCACTTATACTCAGGGCCTTGGGCCGTGTACTGCCTGTTTGCACATCATCTTTATCAAATTTCTGATAGTGCCCTATGCATATTTTGCGAGTTTGCGCAGCATCGTGACAATATGTTATGCTCCTATTTATTGCCTGTTTGCTCATTATCTGTACCAGACCCCTGATAATGCCTAGATGCATATTGCAAGTTTGCACAATATTCAATACTCGTATCAGTCCCAAGCTACTGCCATATTCATTGCCAGTTTTGCACAGTATGCTTACTGATCTGTCTGCTTCAGTAAGTTTGTGAAATAAAAGAGCGAACTTGACATTTACATCCAGGTAATCCACGGTGTTCAGTGTGGCTATAGGCTACTTTGTGTGTTAACTAGATGTACCGCAGATCGGTACAAAATATGACCGCTGCCCAGTCCAGCACATTTTTTCCACAAAAATAAATCACGCTGAAAGGCCTATATGAACTGTCTCACTAAATTGCATTATCCACACTCAATTCTCACTGGTATCTGCTAGACATCAAGTACCAAAACATGATTAGTTCATAGATTTCACATGTAAAATTAATTTTATACAACCCCACCTCCATCTTGCCTGTTCATAATTCTGAGATATTCTTGAACTGTGCGCATGTACATGTTTATGTTATGTGTGTGTGTGTGTCTGTGTGTGTGCTTGTGTGTGTGCCTGCGTATCTGTTTGTGCACATGAAATGGGTTAACATGACCCCTGGAGGCAAACATACAGAAAAAATTGGTCATCCTAGGCCCTATTCTCAAGATATTCACAGAGAACTGTGTCATAAGAGAACATGAACGGAATTCCACGAAACTTGGCGTGCATACAGAAGGTGTCATAATGATCCTGCACTTCCAATTTTGTGCAGTTTTGACTATGTTAGGTCACAGATACCTCGCGATTACAACACCTCATTTTTACTTTTTTTTGTGTTTAACTAGGTTGCGCTATACATGAAATGAGTGGTTATGGAATGGGTTGACATGGCCCCTTGAGATCAACATACAAAAAAAAATGGTCCTCCTAAACCCTACGGTTCTCGAGATATTCACAGAAAACTGTGTCTGCCCTACCCTCCTTTCGGGGGTCCAGTCCAGCGGGGGCTACAGATCAAAAACGAAAAACGATGGTTCCATGCTATCCATGTTGGGTTACATGCCCACCAAGTTTCGTGTTCCCCGGTCTTTCAGTGTCCTGGGAATCCTTGACAGAAATTTGGGAATGAGAAAAAGAAAAAGAAAAAAATCTGACTAAACCTATATGACACTTTTTCTTGCCAGCGGTCATAATTACTGGTTAAACCAACTCAAGCTAGTGCCCAAAACAAAGGCAGCAGTTATGGTAATATACAAGCATGTTTTCCACAGCATTGCATATGGGGGCTTTTTATCAAACTACATTTAGATGGTTGTGTTCTGTCTAGTAAATGGCAGTAGATAGGCATAACTTATCGATTTGAATATCTTAATTACAGTAATTAGGGTACTATTGCTTTTAAGGACATTCAAATTTGATGAAATTAGGGCTGTCATGTTTTGTTCTCAGCATGAAGTGAGATTTTTAGGCACAACTTATACTTGGCATTGGCACTTAATAGGTCATTAGTCATTAGACAATTTATACTGGCAAAGATGCCATTGATGTCAAAGATGTCATCTACCATTTACCTGATGGCTTTTTTGTGTTGGTGTGTTTGACACAGACAGGGAGAGAGACAGAGATCTAATGGTATTGTCTCAGTAACCAGGGCTTATTCACAAATAAAGCAGCTCTCACTTTCCTTGGCCATGTCCTCCTTCAAACAAACATAATCAACTAAGGTAGCATATCTCCTCTTCCTATCAAAGCTATACAATGGACACTCCTATTGAAAATAAATAATTTAGGCTATCACTTAAATGTTTTTCTTGATATATTTTATGTAATCAATAGTAAGACTTACTTAACTTAATACAACTGTAACAACCTCGACTCATTCCATGCTCATCACCACTCATTCCAAGCTCAGTCTACTGATTATTGGTTCAATCATCTCCCACACCTGTTGGACTGATTCACTTCCTTATTTAAACCCCCTGTTCTGTCATTTGTTGAGAAATCTTGATTTGTGCAGAACGACTTAGGTTTTAGAACGCTGAAGGGACTATGTGATTTCTGAACGTCTTAGTTTGTACAATTGCCTGATCTTCTGTGTTTCTGTTATTGCTATCGTGCAAGCTTTTATTATGACCGCCGTGCAGCAAAGCTTAGTCAATTTTTTTTTTTTTTTTTTTTTTCGCATGTCCAAATTTCCGTCAAGGATTCCCAGGACACTGAAAGACCGGGGTAGACGAAACTTGGTGGGCATGTAACCCCATATGGATAGCATGGAACCATCATTTTTCGTTTTGATCTGTAGCCCCCCTGCTGGACTGCACCCCCCGAAAGGAGTGTAGGGCAGACACAGTTTTCTGTGAATATCTCGAGAACCGTAAGGTTTAGGAGGACCATTTTTTTTTCTGTATGTTGATCGCAAGGGGCCATGTCAACCCATTCCATAACCACTCATTTCATGTATAGCGCCACCTAGTTAAACACAAAAAAGTAAAAATGAGGTGTTGAAATCGCAGGTATCTGTGACCTAACATAGTCAAAACTGCACGAAATTGGAAGTGTAGGATCATTATGACACTCTCTGAATGCACACCAAGTTTCGTGGAATTCCTTTCATGGGGGGCCACACAATAAATTAATTTGTTACTATACACCAACTGGCCTGTAGGTGGCCGGAGACAGTTTTCTGTGAATATCGAGAACCTCGAGGGCCTAGGAGGTCCACCTTTTTTTTGTATGTTGGTCTTAAGGGGGCATGTCAACCCATCCCATTACCACTTATTTCATGTATAGCGCCACCTAGTTAAAAATTAAAAAGTAAAAAGTTAGGTGTTTTCATCACAATATCTCTGGCTGACATGGTCAAAACTGCACGAAATTGAAAGTGTAGGATCATTATGACATCGCAGGCGATGTCCTCTCGGGCTAGGAAACAGGGAAAATATCGCCTTGTGTGCCGAATCCGCACCGCCACGCTAAAAAGAATTCATCAATTGGGTTTAGAAAGGGGCTGTAAGGGGGACTGTATACAACTGAAATTGTTTTGGTAGGTGAACCAATCTCGGACCAGGGGCCTGTACTACGAAGCGGGGTTACTGGCTTATCTGGGTAACTTTGAGAATAACTTGATCACGTGTGGCGTAACTTCCCGATTTGCCCGTACTACGAAAGGTGGATAGGTTTTAACCAAGGTATGCTCCCATGGCAATTTACGCTGCATCTCAAACCTGCTTCGAGCAGGTTATGTTCTTGGTTAACCCGAGGTTTCCGTTTAACCACACCCTTTATAAGTACCACCCCTCCATTAACAATTTCTTCCAAGACAATGCAGGCGTACCTGGATGATCCATACGACATTGGAGCGCAAATCGTGAGGGGCTCTCTTCGCAGGGCGAGGGTTTTTAAGAGACCGACAGAATCCGCTGACATACCCGGACGATATTTTCTATGAAAGATATAGATTTTCAGCCGAGGGACTTCGTTACCTTTGTCAGCTGATCGAGGCAGACGTCTCTAATGTCAACCGCCGTAGCAATGCCCTTACGATAGAGCAAATAATGTGCCTTTCTTTGAGATATTGTTGGATGCATTTGTCTTTTTCCCTGACCATTTAACCTCTCTGCAAATTAAGGAAGGGGTTTATGCAATCGCGGGTAATTACTAATATCAAAATAGGTGTATTAGGCTACTTCCATGAAGACAATTGTGAGACTCATGACTAACAATTTCCCCTAGGTTTCCCAAGAGTAATAGGAGCCATTGACTGCACACAAATCCCAATCAGTGCACCCCTGGGAGAGCATGAGGGCGATTATATCAATAGCAAATCTTTTTACAGCATCAACGTGCAGGTATTAGGTTTATTTGATATGTGATTATAGGCCATCATGTCCTTCTTTGTTCACCTTCTCTTCACCTATTGGACCCACATAGGCTAAAGTTTTGGTTTGCATTGAACATTTTAAACAATTATATTTAGATATTTCACATTCCTTCTCCATTTTGTTTTTCATTCTTTTTTCGGTCCCTCCACATGGGTTGGTCCTGTTGATCATTTTCAGGTGAAACAGTTTGCTTCAATTTTAGTCATGTTCCTAACTTCTGCAGGAATGTTACCAAAATGACCAACTAACTTTAAATTCTTAGATGACATGTGATCACCAGTACATGGTGACAAGCTTGGAAGCAAGGTGGCCAAGCTCAGTCCACGATTCCCGCATTTTTAGGGAGTCCACGCTATCTGCAAGATTTGAAGAAGGTAAGGCAATCGGCATCGTAGAATTGTTTTCTGACACAAACTTACATGTGACATTTGCTCTCCATTTCATCTACAGTAAGGGCGTTTTGATGGCTTGCTGCTGGGGGACCGTGGATACTCATGCCTCTAATATCTAACACCATATGCTGACCCACAAGCAAGGCCGCAAAGAAGTTTCAATTCTGCCCACAGCATCACAAGGGCTAGAATTGAAATGACTTTTGGGATTTTAAAGGCACGTTTTGCATGTCTGAAAGGCCTTTGTGTAAAGCCAGAGAGGGCCTATCAGGTTGTAGCTGCATGTGTGGTGCTACACAATATATAGCCACAATTAGAAAAGAAACGGTGCCAAATGACAATCCTTTGCCCCCAGACATTGTTGACCCCATGACCCTCCCACAGGGCGTGCAGTGAGAGAAGCAATCACCAACCAATTTTTATTTTCATATTTTAATATTATATATTATAATTTTATTTTATTATTTTAATTCATTAAAATAAAAAATAAAAACCCACACAACCAATAAACACACTCATGATCATTTATTGAAGTTCTCCCTTCCCTAAAAATTACAGAAAGAAAAACAATTAATGATTGTACACACATTGATGGGCTGGTAAATGTGGATCTACTAGTAATACCTTCTTTTCATCCTCTAGCTTCTCAATTTCAAGCTTTAGTTTCTTAATTTGCAGTTGTGTTTTTTCAGTCAAATTCAAGCATACGCCTGTACAGGCAGCGCACATCGTCCGTCCCAGCCTACAGAACCCCCAAAAAGAAAATGTCTTATGCATAAAACATTTGAGCATGCGGAACCAAAGACAAAGCAAATGTACCCTTTGAGTCTGTGATGGCCGAGAGGAGGTTGCCTCAGGAGGGGACGGAGGCTGTTGCAACTCTTCCTGCAAAAGAATACAAGCAGAGACGGTTGATAACCTATCATTGATACAACTCACTCAGTACACACAGACGTAAAACTGGTCATGTAAAAAGTCATGTAGACTGGAAAGTCATAAGTGAAATAGGTAATCCTCTTAGATTATTGACTGTACAGTATAGCAGTGATAAAATGTTTCAACCTGGATGTGAGTGTCAGAATGGGCAGTCAGTGTGTCCTCACGTCCTCTCGTCCTCCTCCTGAAAAATACATTACATTTGTGAGGCTGCACCTACATAATTAATTCACAGTTAATCCAATTTGATTCTTTCTTACAATTACCTGGGCCTGAGGATCACTGGATGTGCTGGGCTGTGGTGGCTGGAGGATCTCCACATGATCCCCCTCAACTGTACACATAACACCACATGACGCAACACATAAATCACCATTTTAACATAAAACTTGAATGTCATATTACCCTGCACATTTCCACAGCACCAGGATCCGACTGAATGCCTCCCTCAACCCCCTCCATTCTCGACCTTCCACTATTATTTGCAATGGCCAACTCCTCAGCTACTGTAAAACACTCTGGTGCCTTTCCTCTTCCAGTAATGTTCAAAGACACCTTTTTCTTGTAAAGCCCTCCTTACACACTGACAGACTTTGGAAAGATTTGCAAAGATTTGGAAAATATTTTTGAAAGACTACCGTCTCAGACCCTTTCACATCTAAAGACAAGTAGTAGAGACTAGTAGTCACAGACTATGATTTTGCAATGACTTGGGATCTTGCAGGGTAACTATTTATAAGACTGCAACTAGATTCCTTTAAATTATTACCCATCGTGCAATAGATTAACAGGAACTGAAATGATAGCCTACTAAACTCAAAGTCGTATTTTTGTGTTTCTGCAGCATTGTTTCATGCGTGACATCCCTACCGATATAGAGTTGTTCTGTCACGTGGAAGAGCCGACTAAATATGTATAAGAAATTACAAATATTAAGAATAACAAATAATCATATAGGCTACAGCTGTCGCCTACTTTGCCCCTTCCTGTTTGGTGTTGGAGAGAGGTCACTATTGGTTTTTATAGTTCACGTCACTATTTGCCATGACTAGAAAGACTTGCGATAATATCAAACATGTTAGATATTGTCGTAACGGCAAAACTAGAAAAGGACTGACTCTGACTGACTTAAAACCACTACGATTGGCACCTTACACTTCTACACAATCTAGTTGACGGGAACACGCCGCGATTCCAGTAGGGGAGAGCGGGGTTAGATGCCACACTTTTTACTTAAAATTAGTTTCCACAATTTACCTTCGTTACTACCAGTTGTTGCTTTTTTACTGCATCAATTTGCAATAGACCAATTTCACAGTGTCCAGGTGTCCGGCCTCATTGATGTTAATGATACCTTAATTGGCAGGGTAAAACGTCTTCCTGTTTCTGTCTTTCCTGTGGACTTTTCTTTTGCTGTCTATGGGACAGTGCTCTTCCACAGGAAGTTGATTTACACAGCGGCTCCATCTTGTGAAATGGGCTAATTGAGTGAGCATCTAATGTAACAGCGGTGTCTTCGCGGAGACATTCACTCTCCAGTTTCATTTTTGCCGTTCTTGCGAGCGACCTAATAGACTACGATATGGGAAATACTTTCAATACGATCAGCTTCAGAAATTAATGGGTTTTCCTTAGTCTGTGCTAGGCTACACCTTTCCACCAAGTTGTACGAAAATTGTGGTTTTTGCGATGTTGACAAACATGAGTAGCACATGGAAGCTCTTGATAGTGCATGACACGTCTATAAAAACAATATATTTATGGAAGACAGGTACCTTGGATTAGCATTGCTGCAATTTTTGGCAGCCAGCGGATGACATTCAGCTTACTATGCTTCCGGACAATATTTTGTGTCTCCCCTAATTATTAAGCAGTGCCACCACTAAATGAAGAGGAAACACTGAGAAGAATGTTATTGTTTTAAATAGGCTACATCAATACAATATATAATGTGAGTCAGTGTATCGTAATGTAATGTAATGTAATGTAAAGAAACTGGACGGGCCATAATAACCTCTGACTAGTTCTAGTAGTATTAGTAACCTCTGACTACTAAGCGCAGCTTTTTAGCCCCTCCTCTGACAATGGCGTCAGCTTTTGTAGCTATCCCCGTAGACCTCGGTACACGCACTGTACAAGAGTCTCTCCAGAGACGGAGGGTATTTCGGGATAGATCCGATCCCTTAGCATTTTCTGAGGATATTCTTTATGAGAGATACAGGCTACACACCGCTACGTGTAGCCTGGAGAAGAAGATGGGAGTTGGTGAAAAGTAAACTTGCTGCAGGTGAAATCACCGTCGCTACTACAGGAGTGGGAAAATCAGAGGTCTGGAAAGTGTTTGGAGTGGTGCTGGATTCTGATGGAAATTCCACAGGTTATGTGCAATGCTCAAAATGCAAGGTGCTGATGAAACATGTGACCCTGCAAGGCGAAATCAGTCGCTTTGGTAAAATTTACAAAATTAAGTTATTGTACTCACACGAACGTCCATAAACTAAGCTTTCCAACGATATGTATATCGAGGGTATTGCAAAAAGTACTAAGATAACTGCATCCAAAGTTGACATGGTTCTTCCGTCACAATACGCAGAAGAGGAGAAAATCACCATTTTAAGTAAATTGTCAAATTGTTTAAGTTAAAATAATGTTTCCAAAATTGTTTCCATGGTTCATCAACTCGTAACAGGGTGAATGGCACTTCTGCATTCGCTTCGCGGCCCTCTATCGGCTATAACCGCACTATGTAAGTTTGCCAGATCGGGTAGCGAATCTGTAGTTCGATGGAATGAGACATAAGAAACTACAAATTTGACTTGCATGATGTCGCAATACATCGTACTTTCATAAAATCATGCAATATATTCTACCTTGTCTATGGACATTGTTATTTGCAAAGCCGTTGCTGGATAAACAAATAGCGTGTGTGCGACAGGAAAAGTTCTTTGGTGTTGCTTTAACAGTCAAAACGTATGTAGCCCTCCCACCTATAGTCTGGCTCATAATTCTACTTTGTCTAGGGGTTGTGAAACTACAATGGTGGGATGCACATCAAAATGTAACTTATCATATTAAACAATAATACACTCTTAATCGTTTTACTAACCAACTCAGACACAGAATTGACGTACAAAACCAAAGATGCATTTATTCACACCCAGTTCTTAATTGTGAATCACCACAGATAATAGTTTATCTGCAAACAGTTCAAACAGAGAACAAGAAAATCAACCAAGCAAATGTCCTACTGGCCAGTATAACTAAAGTTGGCGCGCTTTCATTGGAGTTCACAGGAATAAATCGGGAGAATCACAGTAGCAGTATGGCGTGCAAAATATTCCACTCACTACCAGCCTTTCCTGTCGTACGAATCCAGTGCTGCCATAGAAGTCGGAAATCCTGTAGTCATCCACGCCTTGGAACGAATGCCCAGCCGTCGTTCACGTCTCTGGCACAGTTTAAGTCCACTAGCACAAAAGCGGTCAAGTAACTAGCCTGTCACGGTTTCTAAAGCCTTATCAATTTTCCCCGCGGTAACTGACTTTTTTTGTCCTCGGTTCGTGTAACGGATGCCAGCTAGCTTAGCTGTGCTTATGGAACGTTGGTAAACCTCACTCCCATTGGTCTCTTTAAAGTGCAAAGGTGGCACCACCTAGTTGAGTGTCCTGTCGTCCATTATCCCTTACACAACCAACAGCTATGTCAGTGACACAAATAGGCATTTTGTATTCTGCAAATTCATATTATAGGTATGAGACTTGTTAAGAAAAATCACCTCCATAGTCACCCTGGACTCACAGGCCGACAGTCTCCTCATCGTCCCTGTCCTGGAAGAATCAGGGTAACATATTATAGCCAATTCTTTTCAAAATTCTGGCAACATTTAGAAGAATGCATAACACTTTGCTTTGACACTTAGGCTGCCTCTGTTTGAAGAGTGAATACATCCACTGTCGGCGGCTCCGTTAATACTATGTTCATACCTTCAACTGACAAAATGAATTAAAGCAACTCCATAGAGTTTTTCAACCTTCATAATATACTTCCAAGACCCTTGTGATGGTACATCGACTTTTAGGTTGAATGACACGTGTGCCATAGCCTGACAGGGTCTGTATCGCTTTTACTGGCACTACGGAACTTTAGGGTCTTCATGAATCAAGTATCTTCATGAATCAAGTAATGCTAGTAGTGGAGCGAATTATCGATCTGGTAGATAGTAAACACTAACATGCTAGTTTTCAATGGTTAGCATGCTATCGTTAGCATTCTCGTACTGATTTGAGCATTGCAATCGATGACATGCAAATCGCAAATGTTTCATCGAAAATGTTTAGTCTACTAAACATGTAGAAAGTATGAAAGGAGGAAGATTTGTAATATTATCAGCAAGCATCTTCGGTAGAGGAATTTAACGTAGGCTATGTTTTTGGGAAGTGAATCGATGCTGTAAACAAAACCGTTGTTTTGCTGTGTGTACAGCAGGCAAGTAGCCTGGGTGCCAGCCGAACTTAGTCCCGCCCACAACATTTGAGGTCGGGAAGTTCAATCTGGCATTGCTCCGTTGTGGAGCAACTTTGCTCGAACCAGAGCTATTCGGACCAATCAAATCGGGCTTTACGATGCTAGGTGAGGCGCTGTTGCTCAACTGTCTATCACGTCATCTGAGCATGCTTAGGTTGATTTTGTTTGCAACAAAAACGCTATGACTAGAAGGATATCAATGGCTTCTAAGACCCCATATGGAAAACTGCATATTATTTCAATGAGGTTTTATCACTGAAAACGTTTAGGCTATTTCTGACAACTTTGGCCAAAGTTGAGATGTGGGAAAACTCATGGTTTCACTTTCATCAAGGGAAAACAGCGTGTTGCATTGTGACATGTTGTTCCCTCGTTCAGTTGAAATCTCTGATTGACCATCTGTTCGAGGGATTTGCAATAACCTTCCCCAGCTGTTTATAACATGTCTGTAGCATATCGGTGTTAAATGGAATTATTTTTAAAAAACGGAGGGGAAATATCAGTTTTTCCTAATAGCCTACCCTGCTACGTATCTCTTAGATTTCGCTAACGAGTGTTGTACCTGTAGGAGATATTGACGGCACAATAACTTTTACAAAAGACCAGAAAACAATATTAAGGCATTTGTGGAGAAGAAGGATGGTTTGTGTGTTCTTCTTACATCTCACGGTAAGCTATTTTGTTGCTCTGATGGGTTAGGTCTATCCAATTGAGTGCAGAGGCATTCCCCCCCTGTATCGGTTGAAACACACCATAATTACGTCCCAATGGAGCAGTATCAGACTCACATTCTGACTAGAGTTTGAGTATGACAACGTCAGGCTAGAGAAATCACGTTTCTATTTCTGCAGCTGAAGTGGCATGCTCTTATACACCACGTTCGCAACCAGCACACCTGGGCTACTGGATCGTGTGAGCATGAACCACTGGGCGATGGTACCCAGGAAAAAACGTGGATAGAACAAGGCAATTCTAATTTAGTAGTGGAGAGAATTGTAAATTGCTTTGAATGGACTTTTGTCCTTCTCACAATATGATGATGTCTGATTACAGGTTCAGCAGCTCACCAAGCATTAGTAGCCATCGTCCTGGATAAGCGTTGGTTGAAGAAGTTCATCAACTTCAGGTATGTACATTACCTTTTGTTTACACCAATACCAGTGTCTTACAAGAAAGTTATCCTGAGTGGTGCTACTAGCCTATTTCAATAACTAGATAAAAAAAAGCTGTTTTTTGCAGATCAGTATGTTTAGTAGCATGTTAGTTACTATCAAAGCAAAATAACACTGAAGTGTTTGTTCTCCCACACTGCAGGACTACATCAGATCTGGAAAACTTCCAAAATCACATACTCATGTATGCAGGGAAGCGGTACTCCTACAACTCAGCAGTGTATCACATGCGGACTCTACTTGCAGCAATAGACTACAACTGTCATAATCACTGGCTCCCTTGAAGAAACAGAGATGGGGCACAAGATGTACGTTTTTAGCATCTGTTGAGCTATTCCCTTTTGGAATCTTGTAGTGTATTTCTGGCAGTTGTAAATCAAGACTGGTCTACAATTGGTACATTATTTCTAGTTACAGACGATCCTACAACAAGCGGTCCAAATTCTGGAGTGTCTACACATTGAAGGTGAAAAAGGATTACTCCTACATTCCAGACCTGCAGAGGGTCATCATTGCAAAGAGACTGCAAAGTGGAGGTGGTCTTCCTAGGAAACAGACCCTCAGGCCAGTTGATCCTAGGCACTTAGGTCTTCTGGCTCCAGTACAGCCACCCCCAACAGCAGAGCTAGTTAGGGCACATGTGACTCGTGGTGAAGGTGTTCCCCAAAGTCAATGATGTGTGTGCGCGTGTACCATGCATGTGTGTGTAAATACTTCTAAAGGTGTGAAAATAAAAGTTTGTCCTGTTTTGCAAAAAATGTCTATTTATTTTCAAACAAGTGAAAAGGATAAATAGAACAAACTATTTACAGGAACATTCTAACTATTATTATTATTGTCTACATGAGCCGGCGATCCCTGGAACCTATATACTGTGCCCTTGGGTCTGGAAAAGCAGCTCAGGATGATGACTCTGTTGCCCACCCCAAGGTGACCCAGACCCCCCTAGTATTTGCCCCAAATATACCATCGGGGGGGGGCACTCTTATATATACTTATACTTATGAATGAGACATTCAAAGCATAGTGCTGCGGAACAAAAGTGCACAGGTTGGAAAAACTTTTTCTCCCGCGTATGGGTAGCCTACTGATCTTCAACCTGAATCGTCAGGTTGCTAGCAGTGGAAATGTAGCAGAGGGATGACAATGTAATAAGGTAAAATCTGAATCTCACCATGTCACCGAATCAGGGGAGCAATGAGCTCGTTTTCCCACAATAAGATGGTCCTATCGAGGGTAATATGAGACAGCGACACTCGAAGTGTGTTCCTAATGTCACGTATGCACACCTAACAGACGGCATCATATTCCATTTCTTCTGTGAGGCTTCACAATCGCAATTTGTCACGTAACATTTTTTTTTTTTTTTCCTTGTGGTCCAGTAGCGCTGGAAAGTAGCAACATTGAGCTCCCCAACATTAATACCAGCCCCGATCTGCAAGTTGCAGCCAGGGGGTTCTGCAAAGGTAGCACACAGTCGAAAGTGGCACACAGTCTATGAACAGGGGGGGCGACATATTCCTATTTCGCCCACGGCGCAGGATTGCCTTCCGCCGGCCCTGTACCAATGGAAGAAGGATGCTCTTGCAGGTTGTAATGGAGCTGGCAATATGTAAGGTAGTTTGTCCTTTCCATATGAAGATTCAAAGAGTCATCATCAGGTGGGACACGGATTGTACACTTATTCTTCAGTTTGTGCCATTTGGAAACTCTGGCCTGCCCGCAGCTCACATCTGCACTCTCAGCATAAATGACGGAGAGGCCTTCATATCCACTCCGACTTCATGTTTTAATTCCAGACTCTCACCCACTCGTCCCAGGAGCTCTCTTGCCTCAGAATTGATTTTCACCTTCTCCAACACCTTCTTCTTCCCATGCCCGTGGACACTGCCAGTATGATGATATCTGCAACCTCTTCCTAGAGCATGGCACGGCAGATGATTAACGCATGCTTGTGCTTAATCAGCTGATCACCTCTGACTTGCTGTGAGATGTAAGCTGCTTGGACATACACATATTATGTGTCCTCACACCTTCATGATGATGCAGGACTCCTTGGACACTAATCGCAGTTCCGTTACCGTGTTCAAAACTGAAAATGCAATGCCGTTAATCTTGTGAGCATCGCTTTTCACAGTGACATTACATTGCTCATCTATTTGCTTGTTGGCCCTTGTGTCTGGATTGTCTGAATTCTTTAGCCCTGTTTTTAGACAGGAAGCATTACATGTTTCTACTTGAGCTCCGTCCAGAGACTCTTTGCACATGGAGCTCTCTGGGCTGAACATTACCACATCCTGATGAATGCATGGTGTTTCATTTAAACTTAGACTGGGGCTATTTCCAGTGGGAATGCCAGAAAATCTACAATCTGATAAGCATGGTTTGGATGCTTCTGTCCATTGGGAGAACTCACTTTATTGAGAGGATAATCAACAAGTCAGAGAAATTCTCGTCACTTCTATCTGTTGACGTCTTATTGTGGTTGCAGGTTTCATAGATGCAGAATCCATCGGCTTGGAATGGTTTAAAGAGATTGTTCTTTGTCCTCAGCAAGTTTAAATCTGGCTCTCGGGGTCCATCCTGTCATCCATTGCTTAATTGTGATTGGCTACCTGGATAAGATGGGGTTGTGCTCCTGGAGGTCTTTCGCCGTAGTATTCCATCCTCATCAATTAAGATTTTCAGCCATTGTTTCAACAGCCTGGATGTTCAGTCTTGCTTCTCTCTTTGGGCGTTGGTTTTCCCGCTTAAGGTACATAAATCAAGAGCCTATGTTGAGTACAAATATGTCTTCTGAAGGCCTAAACAGAGCCCAGCCAAAAACTACAATTCAATTTGGATCAATTTTGAGGGACAGCTATGACCATGCAGGATCATCCAGACCAAATGTGACTATTTTGCTACATACTATTCCTATTTATGTACCAGCATGCAACATTTGAGCCTCTTACATGGTTTAGTTCTTGCGCTATGGGCTTGTGAACTTTGACAAAAAAAAGAGGCCCGTCAGGATCCTGCCTCGATGGAGTGACTTTGTGCCACCCTGGTGGCCACTTTGTGTAGTGTCCTGTGTTTGCCTGGTTCCCCTGTGCTTTGTGTTACCTGTCTGTCTCCGCCCCATCTCCTTATTTGGTCTGTGCTTCCCGTCTTGTTAGTTTTTCCCTCCGTTTCTGCTTCCACACCTGTTTCCCGTTATTGTCTCGTTGGTCTCGTCCAGTCCTCTTGTCGTTCTGTTAATTGGTCTGTGTATTTCTACCCTCCTGTTTCTGTTCCTGGTCGTATTGTCTCTCTGTTTACCCTGTCTGTTAGTTTGTCAGTCATTAAAGTGTGTTTTTCTAAATTATGCCTGGAGGAGTCTTGCGCTTGGGTCCTATCCGCCTACCCTGACAAGGCCGAACAAAATCGACACCCCCCTCTCCCCGCAAAACTGGCTGTATCTTGGAAAGTATTAATCTTACATTAAAGTAATTTTACAGTGTGTCTTGGGTAACATAGGTACACCTGGTATTTTTTTCAGAAGTTTTTGAGACCTAAGTGCGTGGGCCCTGGTTGAATTGACGTGGAATGACCCTGCTATGGACAAGGTTGGTGAGTGGTGACGGTGTATGGACTGGCCACTGTTGGCGTTGTTGTCAGTTTGTGAAAATGAGCAGTGAAGCTGCAAAGAAAAAAAGGCTGTGTAGCTATAAAAAAGAGTGAGAAGCCAAAAAGCCATTGGGGTAAAGCAGTTGCCAATGACCCAAGAAAAGCGTTTTGCTCAGTATGCCGCCGAGAACTATCAATTAGCGAGAATGATTTAAGTCGCCATGAAGAGTTGGGACATGCACAAAAAGGCTGTGCTAGCGAAAGGATCTAGCAATCTAGCAACATTGGTATATTGTTCGCCACATCTATGGCTGAAATCGACAAAATTGCTGCAAGTGAGGTAGCCTATGTATACCATACAATCAACCATGGTCTTAGCTATAACAGCAGTGACTGCACTGTGAAGTTAAATGGAACTTTATTTCAAGACTCCTTAATTGGCAAGAAAAAATTCACTTGGGAAGGACCAATACTGAGATGATCACCATGAACGTCTTAGGACCAAGTACTGTGGGGAAAATGTTGGCTTACCTTTCTCCAGCCGAAGGTGAGCCCGTCTATTTTTCACTTGCCAGTGATGCCTCAAATAAGGGAAATAGAAAAAATGTTTCCAGTATGCGTGAGGTATTTCTCTATGTCCGATGGCGTGCAATCCAAGCTGCTTGACTTTTATGAAGACAGTGATGAAACGGCAAATACCAAGCTCTAATGACCTGCCTGGAAAATTATGAGCTGGATATTAGAAACATCACTGCATATTCAGCCGATAATGAGAATGTCAATATGGAAAACATCACCCTGTTTACAAATTACTCAGCAGCACAAACGATGGCATTCTGAAAGCGAATTGTCCGGTCCACATCACTCATCATGCCTGCAAGCACGCCAGCGATCAGCTGTCAGTGGACATAGAGAGCCTTGTTTGGAAAATATACAGCCACTTCTCAGTGTCAGCTTCTCGAAGAGAGGAATGCGTTCCTTTTTTGCACGCGATTGCTCTCTCCTCATCCAGCTGTCAATCGTCTCCTAGAAACCTGGCCTGCTCTTACCTCATATTTCAGGTCCCTTGGGGAGAACTGTCCGGTGGCACTGAGGAGAACGTTTGAGGATGAAGTAAAAACCGACACTGCTGAGATTTATCTGTGCTTTTTCCACAATGTGGGAAGTGTTTTTGATCAACTTTTTTAAGAAGCTAGAGTTAACAGATCTCTGCACATGGCCGGATCTAGAATAGGGCTGGGAGGGGCAATGCCCCCCCAAATATTTCTTCTGTCCCACCTAATTGGTCAATTTTATTTGACAGGTATTGAATCTGCCAATCACACTTTTCTAATTTGCCCCGGCTGAATTTTGAGGCTGCTGATTTGCTGCTTGGATAGTATAAATTTCCGAGCAGCAGCGTTCCCCTACCATTCACTGTGTGAATAGCACTTGCTGTTTCATACTTCAGTAGAGAGGGTTATCATATTTCCATAAAGGTTATACTAGATATAATATAGATTATTGTTTTTGGTTTAAATAAAGACCTTTAACTGTAGTGTTTGTATAATTCTCGTTTTGAATAAGGTTCGTTTTTTAGCTAATGTGCATGTTAGCTTTCTAAGGTGATCTAGCCAGTTAGTTTGTTAACATTTGTCATTCCTTAACTGTGTTATAAGCAGGGTGGGAATTTTGCGGCGGCCACGTCATTGCCCCTTTGAAAATCGGAGGTTCACAGGCCACTGTGGCCTTGGTGCCCCTTTCTTTCGATATTCTGCTTTGCATCCGACTAGCGATTTTTATTTAGTTTATGGCCTGTCAAATTAAGCTTAGCATTCACAGCGCAAATTAATTTAAGTATTTTACCCAGTGGAGAAAGTGACAGCGCATGGCAAGAAAGAAAGTGCGTCAAATTCACCTATTCTTTGCTGAACTATTCTGTATAGCCTACTCGTCACACAGATATCACATCACATGAAAGAGGGGGTCATCCCGATGTTCCCCGCTCGGAGAACATAGGACCCTTTTTCAGAAAAAGGGGGCTGAAGGTGTCCCTCAATTTGGGTTGAGTGTCCCTCATTTGGGGTTGAGGAAGTTGGCAACCCTAGGTGTATTTATGATGCTGGAGGGCATAATCTAGTAACTCATTGGCGATTGGCAGTTCTCAGTTCCAAACTGTCTCCATAACTCGCTTGCACGGAAAAGCGCTGACATCTTTTTCCATGGTCTCTGGGCGTGTCGCTACTGTTTTTTCCACATTTTCTCCACCACTCTGGCCTGTCAGTCACTCTCCACTCCTCAGGCTCCTGATTGGCACTCACTGAGCATTCTTTAGGTCGCTGGCTCACTGCTAAGCTAGCTACCTTGGCACCCTGCCTCTTTGGAAATCATAAAAACGCTAAGGGGATTTTCAAACGGAACATTGAAACCTCTTCAGTGTAATAGAGGGAGGCTGCTACAGCTTGGCCACTGGTGTGGAAGTCTGGCTCCCCAGCAGAGAGGATGCCTGGTCAGCAGGGGGAACACAGCCAATGGAATATGCCATTGACCTAAGGAGATCTACATTGGGGGGAAAAAACACAAAGCAGCAGGATTTATTTCTTACTGTTCATTGATTTATTTTTTTTTTTTTTTTTGTCATGACAGGGGTCTACGAGATCAAAATATTCCCTTCATGTTGACTGTCCAGAGCCATGATACCCTTAAGATGTGTATTCATGTATTTCGATTGGCATTTTCTTAAAATGTATTATTTCATATTTACTGTAGTACCAAGTTAAGTAAATTATTGTGATTAATTTATTTTCCAGGACATTAAAAAACTTTCAGTGCAATAAGGGTATCACTACTGTATGTCCTGAACAATTGAGGAGTAAAAACATAGTCACACAGAGAGAGAGAGAGAGACACTGACTGAGACTGTTAGCATAGGTTAGGGTCACATGGTGGGGCAAGCACTGACTTACAGGTGGGGCTTCGGTGATGTCATTACCCGTGGCTAATTAGGCTAAATGGAACACCCGTCCTGGGGCCTGGGCTTTCAATTAGTTCAGGCCTTTGAGAAAGGCAGCGTGGCCTGTGTTTCCCCTTTGAAGAGAGTTTGCCCGTGGGCAGGCAAACTTGGACAATTTACCGTTTGTTTGGATTTTAAACCACCACACCACAAAACTGATCATTTCAACTGAAATAGCGCTTGGGCTATTTGTGAGGTGCACCGAGAGCTATACCGGGTCAGCGAGAGCCACAGGTAAGTGACCTCTCGCTGGAGCTCTTCCAAAGCTGACACGCACACATTCGCAACCACTCACCTAGGTCTTACTTCCACGTCTGTACACCACGTAGGGCCAGTGTGTAAGGTAACGTTTTTTTAATTTTTTTATTTATATATAGCGTTAACGTTGCGTGGTGGTCCGAGGCTTCAGCTAAGAAGAATATAATATACCCTAGACACGAAGCTTAGCTTAGTTTGGATGCTGTGCCTTGGCCTGCCCGTAACAGAGACATACTTTTTTCTACTTGGTAAATGGGACATATCAATCCTCCAGTCATTCTGCACAACTTTTTTGCAGCAGAGCCTTCACAAGGCAAAACATAATTTCACGAATAGAGAAAATGTGTGTGTGTGAAAGAGAAAGTGTGAAAGAGAAAGTGTGTAAGAGAGAGGGGGAGGGGAGCAAAAGCAAAGGACAGAAAGAAGAGAGACTTATAAGAAATGGTGGAAAAATAGAGCTGACAGGAGGTGTTATTTCGCAGATGCCTTGACTCCGGTCCTCCACTCCGTCTGCATCTCCTCACGGCTCCTTCTAATCCTCATCAGGGGTTGCCTCGCTCCCACAATAACACTTGCCCAGCAGAGCTGAGGAATCTATGCCAATGATCCTATCCTCATGCTGCAACTGGACATCCCAGTAGGTTGGGGTGGGGGGCTTGTAGGAGTAATTGTGTATTGCCATATTTTACGGATGGTTGCCTGCTATCCGCCTCTACAGTACCTCAAAAGCATGACATAAAAAGGTGTTTGGTAAAGGTTACAACCGACCTACCAACACTACTGTTCCAGGAGGAATCTATGCCAATGATCCTATCCTCATGCTTATCTGCCCCTACTGGACATCCCAGTACTGTAGGTTGGGGTGGGGGGCACTCAGATTCCTCCATAGAAATGAGTGTGGTTAGTTCTGTTGTCTACACATATTCTACCCATTACTGTATGCCTCCCCATTCACTTGAATATGAAAAATAGCTGCCTGATAACTGCCCACAGTATGTTCCAAGATGGCCGCCGAGTGGGGGGACTTGCCTAAAAGGACTTAGAGTGTACCCACCCCTCTATGCCTGTCTAGGTAAAACCAAAGAAAAGATATCCGCACACTGTGTCTAAAGCTCCCAGTTTAATAGTGGGTGATACACAACGTTTCGACCACTCAGGTCTTCGTCAGGTGTAAACCTAAACAGATGCAGTGTAAGGGTATATATAGCCATTGTAGGGGGCTGGGTGGAGTCCAATTATTCTAACATCCCATCTGAACGTCATACAAAGAGGTGGGACAGGTCACATAGAAAACGAGTCACACTGATACATATTTAAACAGTTAAAGAACCCTCTCTGTTAGTGAACATTATCAATGATCTACAGATCTACAGCCTGTCAACATTATAAAACACTTACTTTGCACAGAGAGTAGAGGAATATAAACTTATACATATTCAGTTACCTACATCTGTTTACCAGGGTCATCCCCACACCATCAACAAATATAAACAACAAAAAAATAATAAAACAATAATGAATCTCATAGCAATATAGAAACCCATGTCCAGGACTACCCAATCCAATTGCAATATAGCAAAAAATAGTATATGTTGCGCTCTTAAGACAGACTCCGTCTTCTCTTTAGCAACTTTATTTTGCCAGTTCTGTTGGAAGTATATCTTTACACGAAGCAACACAAAATCTTCTCAATGTTCTAATTGCAGCAACATAGCCCACGTTTTTTTTACTTGGCTCAGCTCTCTACTAGGCTACTGTGCTGGCTGATGACATCATCGTAACTGAACTTTTACCTTTCAGTAACACAAATCATAGAATTAACAGAATCATTTCAGAATAATTATAAAATGAAATTACAATTATTTCCCCCACAGAATCTAAGCATATCCCTATTCTAGGAAATTATGAAATTATAAAATAATACTTCTGGGTCGCAACACCCTCCCCCACTAAAAAAAATGTGTCCCAAACATTTTCTTCACAATATTAATTAACAATGTCTCCACAACGGAACACATGGTGGAAGGTAAGTAAACAGGTAAGTATTTTCACACACATCATACATTACAGGGTGGTTATAACATATTATCTCTCAGTATTCTTTTTTTCTTTGGAAAGTCTCTCATGGCAACAATACAAGATTAAGTGTCCATTGTCCATTAGTATCAAAGGGTGAATAATCCATTGAAGTATTGGTGGGCCCCCCAATCTTCACAAAGGGACAAGGAAAATACCGGATACGCCCAACTTATGTGTCTACATATTTCAACGCCATGCATTTTGTAATCGCTAAGTGTACACACAACTGTGCCTGTAACTACTGTTTGTATATTACACTACTGTCTCAACTCCCATATACTAAGATAATAACTTATTTCTGTACTTATTACTTAAATAACTATCCAGATTACCTGTTCTGTATTATGACTTAGCTACTACCATGAACTGTAACTTGTAATGGATAAACATTAAATTCAAACTAATGAATAAGATTTTCTCTGTGTTTTTTATTTCTATTCATGATAAAAAGGATACACAAATGATGATGATCTGGTAGAGGTCACAGGCAGTTCCTGTGGACGTCTTCAAACCAACATGGCAGGTCTTCAGCTGTTGAAAGGTTGGCTGGCCTAGCTGGTCATAGGTGTAGACACGCCTGGGCTGCCTAGCTCTCCTTGGCCGATCTCTCCATGTCTCGGTATCACTTCGATTCAACAGCTGGAACATCAATCTCTCTCTCCAAGGTATGTCTTTCCTCAACAGGCTCCTCCTCAGACTGCAACTCCAGTACAAGCGCCCTCACAGGCCTGTCTCGGGGTGTCTCTGTTCTCGGACAGAACTCTTCTGCTTCTGCATTCAGAGGAGCCTCAGCATGTCTCACTGCTGTCCAGAAACGACACTCTTCTTCACTGGAACTGTCTGTGTCTGTTCGGTAAGTATCATGTGGCTGTATGATCCCTTCTTACTGTCTGTTTTGCTTTTCTTCTGTTGTTTTTCTCTTCCAGGTTGGGTTCATGACCTTCTGGCTCAACCAGGTAAGTGCATGGTAGAAGTAGGTTACGATGTAACACACGTCTTCTCCCTGGTCCTTGTAATGGTTCAAATCACGTACACTGGACTATCGGGGCCTTTTCTTCCCTTGACAACATGAATCATGTCTTCCCAGTGGCTACGCAGCTTTCCAGTACCGCCTCTGGGCGTGAGGTTTCTCACCAGAACATGATCACCTGGCTCCAGAACAGAACTCCATGTGCGCTGATTGTAGTTTTTCTGTCCTCTCTTTGCACTTTTCTTCATGTTTTGCATCGCAATAGCATAGGCTTCTTGCATGACTTCTCTCCACCTCTCGGCATAACCAGTCTGTGACTGGTTCCTTTCTCCTCCTTTCTTGGGGAACATTTGGTCGACTGGTAAAGTTGGCTCACGACCGAAGAGAAGGAAGAATGGAGAGAATCCCGTCGCTTCGTGCACAGTTGAGTTATAGGCATGGACCACTTTGTTTAGGTGTTCTTTCCATCTTGACTTCTGAGACTCTTCAAGCGTGCGCAACATACCCAGTAGCGTTCTGTTGAAGCGCTCTGCAGGATTAGCTTGAGGGTGATATAGGGAGGTGCGTGAATGGTTAATACCACAGTAGTCTTGTAGCTTGCGAAAGAGAGTATTTTCAAACTCTTTTCCCTGATCGTGATGTATCTTGGATGGGAAACCAAAACGCATAATAAAATCATCAGTTTTCTGGCCGCAGTCTTCCCAGACTTGTCTTTCGTTGCGTAGGCCTGTGCATATTTGGTAAAATGATCCACAACTACAAGTATATACTCCTCACCTCCTTTACACTTGTCCAAGTGTAGGTAGTGAATAGAGATCATCTCAAATGGTGCAGAGGTCTCAATGCTCTGGATAGGTGTCCTGATTATTCTGTATCTCTCCGCATCCGCATCTCTGTTTGCTGTTCCGGGTCTATACTTCAATGTGAATCTATAATCCGCCAGCTCTGCCACCCAGCGGTGTCCTGCTGCATTGAGCTTTGCTGACCTTGTGACATAGGTCAGGGGATTATTGTCACTATACAACAAAGTCAGGTGCATGGAACAGGTAGTCACGAAAACGTTCTGTGATGGCCCATTTTAGTGCCAGGAATTCTAATTTGCCAGAATGCAGCTTGTAATTCTTTTCTGCCGGTGACGATGTCTGTGAACCATAGGCAATGACCCTAAGAACACCCTCTTGACGCTGGTACAAAACTGCACCTAAGCCCTCTTCTGAGGCATCCACGTGAAGTACAAAGGGTTTCTCCAAGTCCGGATATGCCATCACTGGTGAATTTGTCAGCTGATCTACCATTCTGTTCAGTATTTCTTTGTGAATCATTGTCCACTGGACAGGATGGGATGGTGGCAACTGAGCAGACTTACAGCTCACATTCTTTCTCTTTTGGCTTTGCGTCTGTTCAGACTTAGGCTTTGCTAACAGTTCGTAAAGAGGTTTGGCTATCCTGGAGAAGTCTGGTATATAGGATCTATAGTAACTGAGGAAACCCATCAGCTTTCTCACCTCTCGCACAGTGGTTGGTGTCTCATGCTTCAGTGCTTGAACTGCTTCCACCTCTTTGGGATCCATCTTGTATCCCTTTGCAGAGATTACTCGACCCACATAACAGACCTCACTTTTGAAAAAGTCAAATTTTTTCGGCCTCAGTTTTATACCACACTCTCTTTGCCATCGCAGTACCTGTCTCACATTCTGGATGTATTGTTCAAAGCTGGAGCTAAATACTAACACATCATCTAAATACGGGACACACACTTCATCTCCCAGGCATCCCTCCATGTAGCGCTGAAAGGCTGTGGGCACATTAGTAAGTCCAAATGGGATCCTCACCCATTCATACAGTCCCCATGGTGTTATGAATGTGGTGCAGGGTCTGCTTTTCTCACTCATGAAGCCCTGGTGGTACGCCTTGCCCTGATCCAACACCATGAACCAGGAGTTGCCCCCCAGGTTTTCCAGGATCTCCTGTATCCTCGGGATTGGATGACGGTCCGGCTGTGTTTTCCCGTTCAGCAGTCTGTAGTCTATGCACAAGCGTAGAGCTCCATCTTTCTTCCTGACGCATACTACAGGTGAAGAATACTGAGTAAGTCCTGTATGTAAGTTCTTGGTTTGGTATGATTCACTTCTTGGTACAGATGTCTAGGGATTGCATTGTATGTTCTTTGCACAGGCACATTGTCTTTTAATTGTATGTCCATTTGCAAATCTTTGATACACCCTGTGTCCCAATCATCCTTTGCAAAAACATCACATTCCTCTCTGAGCATTTGTTGCACCTGCAGCCGTTGGTCATCTGTCAGATGGCTCAGGTTTACAGGTGGGTCCCAGGGCTCAGCTTGTGGCATCCGGCTGGACTGCTGTGCAAGTGAGGTGACGCTGTTGTCTAGAGCCTCAGGTCTTTGACCAAATGTAGACTTTGTCTGCGACGGGTAGATGGCATCAACACTGTGCAACCATCCAAGTGTCGTGCGACTACACAGCATGATGTCATTGTCAGTCACATTTTCAACTGTAACCTCTATTTGACCGTTATCTTCTTAAGGGAGCTGAATTAACTGCTCTCTGATGACTAGGCCTGTTGGCCATGGTGTCTCATGGTTCGGCTCCAACACTACATGTGACGCACTCAACACTCTCTTATTTAGCCGGCCACATTGCACCGCAACCACTTTGTTTTTCAGGATGGTCACTGGTTGTCTGCCTACTCTGGCTATGTGGGGTTGGTTCTCAGGCTTTTGTTTCTTTAAAACAGACAAGACAGCTCTCGCCGTTTTGCGCCCTACCTCCAATGCTGAGCACAGCCTTTTCACCATGTGACTGGAAGGAGTACAGTCTCCACAGGTGTCGTTCATCAGTGCTAGTTCTTCAATCACATTAAAGCCAATGATGGGGCGTTCAATGTCACTGCTGGCAACCAGGATTGGGACCATGACAGGTTTGCCACTCATCCCAGCCACAGCGTTCTTAGACAAGGTGAATTCAATTTCCATCCACCCATCATACGGAATGTCTGTTCCATTTACAGCTGAAAGCTCCAATGTTCCTTCCTCAAGCAGCTCCTTCACTGGTCTCACCTTAACATCTGGCAGGTATTTTCTTTTCCAGTTCGTTCCCACTATTGATACCTGTGAACCAGTGTCCCACAGTATTGAAGTGTCAACTCCCCCCTAGGGAGGCTTGAACTAGACATCTCTTTCCTACCAGCTTGGCTGTTTGTCGCTGCTTACCAGTGAGTGAGTCTTAAGCTGAACAGATCCACTTTCTCTGTGTTTTCAGCAGGATGAATCAGTAATTCAATTTTATTTGTGCTGGCTGAGGCATTTCTCATTCTACAACCTGATGCCCAATGTTCTGCGCTTCCACACTTATAACAGTGACTACACCTTCCATCCGGGTTGGACAATTCACAGTGTTTATTCTTACTGTTTGATTTGTGCACATAGCTTTCCTTTTCACATTCCTCATTTTCCTCACTAACCGCTGCAATTTTGATCATCTTTGCTTTTGATGTAGTTGACAACTTGTTCTTTCTTTCCATTTCCAGAGTGTACGCAGCTGTCATTTTCTCCAAAAGGATTTCATCTTTAACTTTCGGATTTTGTAAGTATGGCTTTATGTCTGCACGGATGGCGTCATCATGAAGGCCAGTGAGTACCGTTTGGAGGAATTGATTTTGGATTAGCTCTGCACTGTACTTCAAACCAGATTTAACTCTGTGGATCTGTCTGAGAGCTTGCAATGACAAATCAACTCTACTTTCAAGATAACTCTAAAGTTTTGTTCCTGGAGCTATAGCTTGAATGACAGCTTTTACGACTTAACATCATCATATCCTTTTTTTAGTGCTCTTTGAATTTGTCTTTCCAAACTAGTGTACGCTAATTTATCCTTTTGATTTGGTTCTCCAATTTGTCCAATTATTTTTAAATCTCTTCTGTACAGTGGATGGACAAAAGAAACATTTTGATTGGCTGTTCCTCTTGCATTTGGGACAAACATTTTCTCCTTGTTCATTTGGATTACTGGGTGCGATATTATTTTTGACCACAGGGCGGAGCTCTTGCACTATTTGTTGGGGCTGGGATACGCTATTACCGTCATTTTCTCCTTTGATTTCGTCAATTTTGTAATTTACTTGCAGCAATAGAGACATCCCTTTATCCTCTAGTGAAATAACATCTTCCCCTTCTAGATACTGGAGAATATGCCTCCTCAACTTACGAGGTAAGTCTTTATCACTTTCTTCCACAGTTAGACTGAGTGCCCAGCATAAATAATTCAACTTTGGTGCTGTCAGTGTCAGTAACTTTTCTATCTCCGCTACAAGAGTTTCCCACTCAGACGACATCTGTTGCACGTTTGACATGATAGAAAATGTTACCTTCACTGCTTCGTCTGGAGCACTGTATACGTTGGTAGGCTTAGCTAGCAGCTAGCTCTTATGGTGCTGTGGCTAGTCACTCGTGACTCGTCGTGCTTGCCTTGTGATGAACGCCAAAAGTTTTTTGAACGTCCACGTTTTTTTTTACTTTTACTTACTTACCCGTCTACGGAGAGCCTTGGCACTTCCTCATTATATTGACATTGGTTGCAGTTCCATTAGAATTCCACTGGGGGGATCGCGGGCGAGTGCAGGTTGAATGGGGGTCTATGGAGCTAGATGGCTAAATGTATCTCTTTCACCTACTTGTCGTAGAAGAATCTTAGATTTTATTGTAGTTTATGCAAGTTCAATATAGATTTTAGATCTAAAGTTGAATGAGCAGTACTTATGTCCTTTTAATTTCTTACAGGTTGGGTCGTTTGTTGCCCATATCAAGCTAGCATTGTGCTAATGAATGACATCATTGACATATTTGAAAGGCTTTTTAGAAGACTTACGTGACTTCAAAAAATATAACAATCAACAGTGTGTATTTTCTTTGCCTCTCCTAGCGAATGCAACATTCAAATTACTACTCAAAAAATTATATCAAGAGAAAAGTGGATATTGAGGGGTAAAACTCCATAGACCTCAATGCATTCTGCACTCGCCTGCGAGCGCCCTCAAGTGGAATCTGAGGAGGAACTGCAACCAGTCCAGAAACCGGAAGTAACCAGACAGTGCCAATTCTCTTCCTATTAGACATTCTCTGGCTCAGCTCTCTACTAGGCTACTGCGCTGGCTGATGACATCATCGTAACTGAACTTTTACCTTTCAGTAACACAAATCATAGAATTAACAGAATCATTTCAGAATAATTCTAAAATGAAATTACAATTATTTCCCCTACAGAATCTAAGCATATCCCTATTCTAGGAAATTATGAAATTATAAAATAATACTTCTAGGTCGCAACATATAGAAGAAGGGGTGTCAAGGAAGCACAATGCATGTGAGGAACAACACTGTCTATAAAAAGGGTTTGATGTCAAACTCCTCATTCAAACCAAATGGGGCCAGAGTGTTAAGGGCGTGTATGTGATATGTATGGCCACGTGTGTGTGTGTGTGTGTGTGTGTATTGGCATAATTTACAGATGGTTGCCTGCTATCTGCCCCTTCCTCAAAAGCATGACATAAAAATGTGTTGGTAAAGGTCACAACCGACATTCCAACACCCCAGCTTACACATGACATTGCAGCAACGTCGCCATAAAGTTGTCATTTGGTCACCGCGACTACCTTCTGGCTACGTGGTTGCGACGTCACAACTACGGCACAAGACAATGTTGTCAATTGGTACCATTACAAATGTTGCAGTGACGTTGTGACCTGGTCAGCTGATGATGTTGCCATTTGGTACTGTGGAAACCGTGTGTTTAATCCTTCCCAGCTTCATCCAAGCCTGCTTTTGACACAGTAGGCCTGGTACAATGAAATAGGCCTGGTACAACAAAACTGGTACCCTACTGATTCTGTTATCTACTTGATGGATTTAATTGTGGCACAAAGCCAATTAAACATGACCAAGGAAAAAGTGAATGGGACAACACACAATGTCACGGTAACGTTATGCTATGAATTAAGAATGCTCAGCTCAGCCAGGTTTGTTTGTGCAGTCAGGATGTAGGCCTATGAATGTGAATGAAAATATGCCCTTCTCCAGTAGCAATAGGCCACCTTAAAATGCACCAGAATAAAAGAATCACATCTACTCAGTAACCATTTTTTACCCTCCCTCAGCACCCCCTCTGTGAGCACCCCCAGATGAAAATGAGTTCCAGCGTCCCTGGTTAAATGTTGCACTTTTGATAAGGTTTTGCCTATATTTTGTAATAGTAAATGCTGTCACACTTTTTGAAACTATTTCAGCTTGTGTAGGCCTATTAGTCCTTTCTGAACATATTGAACACACTTATATTGTGATAATATAAAATATTGCGATAATACTGAAAATCGTGATAATTTTGGTCACTATAACCGTGGGGTTAAATTTTCATATTTGGTCATTCCACGTCAATTGAACCAGGGCCCACGCACTTAGGTCTCAAAAAATTCTGAGAAAATTACCAGGTGTACCTATGTTACCCAGGAGACACACTGTAAAATTACTCTAAGAGAAGATCAATACTTTCCAAGATACGGCCAGTTTTACAGGGGGAGGGGGGTGTCGATTTTGGTCGGCCTCTTTTTTTTTGTCAAAGTTCACAAGCCCACAGCGCAAGAACTAAACCATGTAGGAGGCTCAAATTTTGCATGCTGGTACATAAATAAGAATAGTATGTAGCAAAATGGTCATGTTTGGTCTGGATAATCCTGAATGGTCATAGCTGTCCCTCAAAGTTGATACAAGTTTTATTGGAGTTTTTGGCTGGGCTCTGTTTAGGCCTTCAGAAGACATATTTGTACTCCACATACTGTAGACTCTTGATTTATTTTCCTTACTGAGATAAGTAGAAACACTCACAAAAAGCAATGAACAGAAAATAAATTCCCTCAGGGTCTGAACAGCAAACCTTACAAGTCTGAAAAATCATTTTGGTTCTCATTTTCAGAGCACCCAAACACCTTGTGGGAATATGCAAAGATTTTTTTTATATTTTTTTTCTTTATTCTCCATGAGCCTTTCTTTTTAAAAACACCAATTTGACTTGTCTTATGCAAATCTTTCTTTTTCACTTTCCACCCTGAACATGGGCAAAATGCACCATTGAGATCAATATGTTTTGTTGTATAGAGCTACCACAGGTTATTCTATACAACCACAGGTGGCACTGTGGTAACTCTACACAAAACATATTGATGTCAATGGGGCATTTTGTCCATGTTCAGGGTGGAAAATAAAAAAGAAAGATTTTCATAAGACAAGTCAAATTGGTGTTATTAAAAAGAAGGGATCATGGAGAATAAAGAAAAACATATTTAAAAAATATTTGTATATTCCCACAAGGTGTTTGAAGCCTGAAAATGATAACCAAAATGATTTTTCAGACTTGTGAGGTCTGCTGTTCAGACCCTGAAGAGATTTATTTTCTGTTCATTGCTTTTTGTGAGAGTGTTTCTACTTATCTCAGTAAGGAAAATAAATCAAGAGCCTATGTTGAGTACAAATATGTCTTATGAAGGCCTAAACAGAGCCCAGCCAAAAACTCCAATAAAATGTGATCAACTTTGAGGGACAACTATCACCATGTAGGATCATTCAGACCAAGCGTGACAATTTTGCTACATACTATTCTTATTTATGTACCAGCAAGCAAAATTTGAGCCTCCTACATGGTTTAGTTATTGCGCTGTGGGCTTGTGAACTTTGACAAAAAAAAGAGGCACCCCCCTCCCCCTGTAAAATAGGCTGTATCTTGGAAAGTATAGATTTTACATAAGAGTAATTTTACAGTGTCTCCTGGATAACATAGGTACACCTGGTAATTTTTTCAGAATTTTTTGAGACCTAAGTGCGTGGGCTCTGGTTCAATTGACGTGGAATGACCCTATTGTTACATCCCTATTTGATACCGTGAATAACGGTGCCACAACATCGTGATCAGGTCAGCTGATGACGTTGCCATTTGGTGCCGTGGAAAACCTCCATGCCATGTCAGCTGATGACATTGCCATGTAGTGTTGTGAGTGATGTTGCCGCTACGTTGTGAACTGGTCAGCTGATGACGTTGCCATTTGGTGTTGTGGTGAACGTCCCCGCCACGTCAGAAAATGACGTTGCCTTGTAGTGGTGGGAGTGATGTTGCCGCAACGTTGTGACCTGGTCAGCTGGTGACGTTGACATGTAGTACTGTGAGTGATGTTGCCACAACGGTGTGAACTGGTCAGCTGATGATGTTGCCATTTGGTACCGTGGGTTATGTTGCCAAGACATTGTACTGGTCAGCCAATGATGAAATGACTGCACCAAACCCTGATTTAGCCTATTGAATGCACCAAGGGTTGGCTTGGCTACTGTATGATGTCATCACTGACTTGTTATAGTGGAATGCACTTTTCAATTATACCCAGGAGACCTATAGGCTACCATGCTTGAAGTTAAGTTGCAGTCAACAAGCATCATTGTTTAAATGAATATTCTCATATAGCCATGAGTGTTTGAAATAATCTGATATTTCTATGAAACTTGGAAAGAATAGGCTGGATTTCACCTTTGGTGAACCTCTGTTAAAAGGAATTTTTTTTTTTATCAATAACTTATAGCAAAGCCTTTCTGTAACTAATTCATCTCACATATAATCCAAGTTTAATTCTCTACTCATTTAAAATATGGTATGATGAAAGCGAAACACCTAACGACCCTGACAACAGCGAACTACACTGGCGGAAGTCACGTTGTTGTCGAGATCCTGAAACAAGACCCAGAACTTGTTGTCAGATCAGCAAAGAAGATAGCCAAAGAGAGAGGTAAGTGAAGTGAATGCTTCCATGTTTCCATGATTGTAATCAAGTAGGCCTAGGCGTACATGTTTAGTGTTAACATGCTGTGTCAAGTGCGGTTTATTTCATACAAAGCTATCATAGCTAACTGCGTGAGGTAGGCCACCTTTGAAACGTTAACTCAAAACTTCTAGCACTCAAAGCTGACTCCTGAAATCGAAAATATCAATGTCTTTCATTATTTTTTGTCGTGATATTTGAAGCCACTAGGAAATGGCGCTGAGTTCTGTAGCTAAAACACGTCTTAAGTTGATACAAGGGGTCATTTTTGGGGCGATGTTGCCGGCAACGACGACGGGCTTGCGATAACTTTGTTAGCACAGCAAAACCACCACTTAAGTTGTTATGTCGTATTTAACCTTAAGAAATGCTTCAAGAAAAAAAAAAAAAACATCTATTTTTATGTGCGGAGGTAGTTAGGACCACATCGTTTCTTCCCCCAGTAAGCTATTCTAAATCCCATTCAATCTCAGTAGCTAAGTTTACTGGGGGAAGAAACAATGTGTTCCTATACATGTACCTCCGCACATAAAATTTTTTTTTTAACATTTTTAAGGTAAAATACATAACAACTAACAACGCTCGATCTTTTGGAGTGTTTTCACAGTCTGGGGCTAAATTACCAAAGTCAGACAGAAATCATGGGAGTTGTAGGCTACTGGAGTCGCGACGCGCTCCCGTCAACTAGCTGCTAGATCGTTTACTGTAAGGTGCCAATTTTAGCGGTTCAGTCGGAGCCAGTGTTTTTGTAATTTTGCCGTTACGACAATATCAAACATGTATAATGTTATCGCAGGTCTTTTTTTAGTCGTGGCTCATGCAAATAGTTACGTGAACCATGTAAAAAGCAATAGTGATCTAGCTCCAACATCAAACAGGAAGGGGCAAGACTGCAGCTAGATTCATTTAAATTATTTCCCATCGTGCAACACATATTACTAGGAACTTAAAATGATAGGCTTTTCTCTCTCATATATATAATTAGGGGTGTGAATCTCTCATGTAAAAGACGATATGATTCACATCTAGATACATGGGCACGATTCGATACCAGAAAAGTGTTGTTCATAAAAAAACGATTCAGTGCGATTCGATGCAGTTGAATGGAAAGCATTCTGAAAGATTTATCATTTGCTTAAGGTGCACATTCATTTTATATTATCAATTATCATGGTCATGTCAATTAGGCAAAAAAATGTGTGAATATGATTAAACTGAGGATTTGTATCATATACTGTATTGAAATGAAAAAAGAATAGTCTACATTTCAGTCAAACACAGCAGCCAAATACAACATAAAAATAATTTTTTATAGAGTTATATCTGATTGTTTTCAAGGAGCTGTAGCCTATTGTTGAGGTAAGACAATACCGAAATAAAATAAAACAGTGCTTAAGACAATCTTGGCCTTTTCTCAGATAGCCTACAAGAACAAAATAGGCCTAGCCTACATATCAATGAACTGGGCCTATTTTGTTCCAAGTCTGAGTGAATATGAACAAAATAATAATAATTTGTGCATCGTTTTAGCAGCAAGGCCAAATTATTCTTTAACATTAAGGAAATCCCTTCATCAAACGTAAGGCTACTCTACAGACTATCGTTGCCGTTCAGGAATGCTATAGTAAGTGTTTAATTTCGCGCTGGATTTTGAAAAACAAAAGAGTAAAAACTGTCAAAGAAACGACCGAGTGTGAGTTGTCACGTGCTTAAGTTGCAGTAGATGTATGGGTAATGAAGTCCTTTGACAACTTTGGGCAATGAGTGTAGCCCAAAACGAACTTCATTACCCACAAATCCGTTACCCGCGTGTAGTTTCAAAACAGGAAGTGGGATTACGCGCTGCTTGCAACGTAAATGAGAGTCTGAGCGAGCAGAAAAGGTTGTGAACCGATTCGTAACAAGTAAATCGATATAACGACCAGTTCATTTCAGTTTTATGCCGATGCGGGGCTTAACATATCGATGTAGCCGTATCTTACACGTTAAAAACGGATACCGATACGTATTGGTTAATCTTTACACCCCTTATAGATAGATAGATAGTAAACAAAACAGAGCAAGCTCGCCCCTCCCCCCATGTACTAATGGGCCATCGTCATGAAGATAAATTTATCTGCAAGCATTATATCATTGATTCCAATGGGACAGCCAGCCAGTAGTCACACGTTACATCTAGTTATTAATTCACAGGACATTCAATCCTTTTACTATAGTAACAGTGTATTCAAGAGGCAGGCAGCTAGCGGATCAAAGAGAGATGTTTACAATTAGAGACAAAAATGAAATTGTGCTGAAACCATGCAGGAACTCATAGTGCACCTTTAATGTCCCTCCCCAGAATGAGTGAAGTTAAGCAGACACGGGCAAGGCAGTACCTCCCTAGTTGGAGATCAGCTAAACGGGTCATAAGGACAATAACCGAGAAGAACGTGGTTGATGTCAGCACCTCTAGCAGTCAATCACCTGCCATTTTGACAGTGGAAAACTCTTTTGACCTGGAGGACTCCTTTGAGGAGGAATCTGAGGATGACCTGAAATACTCCCTAGAGGAGGTTGACCCTTTGGTTGATGACGTAGAGGAGGCCTTGAAGGGTTACCTGGAGGAATCCGACCAGGAAGTGGGTACTCACTCAAATCCGATCTGGCAACCTGGACATGTCAGTTTCAAGTGAAGCATAATGCAATGGATGACCTCTTGAAAATTCTGAGAGGTCATGGCCACAATGACTTGCCATCCTCCACCAGAACACTCCTAAAAACACCAAGGGAGGTTCAGACAACCCGCAAGTCTGGCATGGAGTATGTGCACTTCCCATTGACAGACATGTTGACTAAGAATCTGCTGGAGTACCCAGCAGAACAGGTTCCTGACCGCATTGACCTATCATTTAATATGGATGGCTTACCTTTATTTAAGAGTTCTGGAAGATCAATGTGGCCCATTCTCTGTGCCGTCCACCTGAAGCCTGTCTCAGTGTTTCCAATCACACTTAAGGTTGGATATTCAAAGCCAAAGGATCTTCATTTCCTGGATGACATGGTGACCGACATCAACCTCCTGCTCTCCAGTGGCCTACCCTACAACACAGAGACAAAACGGTTAAAGGGGTGGTTCAGGATTTTGGACATAAGACCTTATTTCCAAGTAAGCAAGTGTGATATTTATCAGTGGAGACCGTTTTCAGAGTTCGCAGGTGCTAGGCTAAGCGCCAAGTCAGCGGTATGTGCTAGCCTGCCACTAAAGACAGTCTTACCCACTTCAACGTACACCTGAGGCAAATTCCAGACAATCGATGTAAATGTCTGTGTTGATAGAATAGTGTAAGAAATACAACTACCCTTGCATCGCGTTGCAATAGTTATACTTTGGTCCCTAAAGTTGTTAGTAGTCATTTTGCAACTCAGCGGTGGACTGATATTACCAAGGCTACTACTAGGTATCCCCATTGGAGTCGCGCTTTACTGTTTACTTTTCGAGCAGTACTACTAACCGGACAAGTATAATTCCTCCGCGGCTAAGAAACTAGTCCCTCAAAATGTAATGCGATCGTTGAAATGCAAGGATAGAATAACGTTAGAAATAACTGTCAATACAGACATTTACATCGATAGTTTGGCGTTATAATTTATTTGCCTCAGGTGTACTTTGGAGTGGGTAAGACTGTCTTTAGTGGCAGGCTAGCACATACCGTTGACTTGCGCTAGCCTAGCACCTGCGAACTCTGCAATTAGAAGGACTGGATGAAACGTGCTGAAAACGGTCTCCACTGATAAATATCACACTTGCTTACTTGGAAATGAGGTCCTATGTCCAAAATCCTGAACCACCCCTTTAATTCCAAAATCCTCTGTTTTGTATGTGATGCCCCTGCAAAGGCTCTCGTGATGAACGTCAAGCTTTGCTCCGGCTACTATGGGTGTGACAGGTGCGCACAGAGGGGAGAGTGGCATAACAAAGTGACCTTCCAAGATACGGCACCTGTGGCATGCACAGATGAGTCCTTCCGGCAGCATAGGCACAGTGAACATCACTATGGGACCACCCTGCGTCTAGATTTGCCAATTGACACCATCCGAGCCTTCCCGGTGGACTATATGCACCAGGCCTGCCTGGGAGTAATGAAGAGGCTTCTCTTCTGGTGTAGAGGAGAAAAGGGGTGGAGGATATCTGCATCACAACTTCAGGAGGTCAGCAGCAGGCTCTCCAATCTCCGTTTGTACATCCCCTCCACTTTTGGGGATTGCAGGAGCTAGAAAGGTGGAAGGCAACGGAATATCGTCAATTCATGCTGTACACTGGAAAGGTTGTCTTAGGGAATATTACGAGGAGTTATATGGCCACTTCATATGTTTCAGTGTAGCTATGTGCATATGTGAGTCCAACACTGGTCCACAAGTATGCACAATATGCAGCCGAGCTGTTGAGATATTTTGTCAGAAGAGGTCGGGAGCTGTATGGGCACCAGTTCCTAGTCTACAGTGGGCATTGCTTTCAAATGGCCACTTCAGTCGCGCATTACGAGGCGTGAAGCTGCGTGAAGCTTTAGTACCACTTTCAGCCACTGCGTCACTCTGCCACTGTACATCGCTCTGTCAGTAGCCTGACTGCCGCCACTTCTGAAAAAGCAGGCTACCTTTAAACATAATTGTTACCGAGAGGAATCCCAGCCTACGAATTCAATAACAAAATAAATCATGCATAATTAAACATTACCTCGATTAAGGCTACTTGGGTATGGCTTAAGGCTTGATTACACGATGGTAGCGAAAATCGAAATCTGCTTTTGATGGCCTACCGGTGCCGCTCCACAAAACGAAAAAATATCTTAATTTGCTGTCTACGTTATTGTCAGTGTGTAACGCAACTACGCAAATCAAAACAGTGTCTTAATTTGCCCTACTTCTTGACTGCAATGTAGTCAATTGACTGTTTGATATGTCATTTTTATTTTTCTGTACAATAAACAAATACATCTGCTTTATGCCACAGAATTACATTCATATTTGGCTGACTGCAGACGCGCCACTTCCCTCCCCATATTCCAAGATTAAGATAGTATGAAGTGCTTTTTGTATAGGCTACTATCATAAAAATTCGTTAAAACGAATAGCTATTTGCAATTTGACAAAACACTGGTCCTCATTTGCGAATGCGAGGACGATATGAGCCTGTTGCATTTAGTTAGATGTCCGAGTCACGCATAATGTTTGAAAACCACTGGCTCGTAATCATAATAATTTAACACACGACAGTTGGATAGCCTACTTCATCATGTCCCCATGCCTACATTTTTGTGAGTAGCATAGAGATTGTTAAAAACAATAAATGGCTCTCCGTTTGGGACATCGAAAACGTATATTTTTAATAGGGTAGACTACCGTTGGAGATGCTGACTTGCAAAGGCCTCGGGATAACACGTTATCTCCACTATCATCAGTCATGCCCCTTGATCAAAGTGGGGAATGAAATGAAAGTTTGAGAACCACTGGCTTAACAAGTTACTTGCAGTCCAGAAAACACAGAATCTGTTGCAATATTCTGATATCGGCAAATGTTTCGACAATGAATAGCTCATTACATTTGTTACTGTTAAACGTAGGCCTAACTGGTATCATTACAAACATTATTCTGTGTCCTAAAACTGGCATATTTTATGGCATTGTGTCATGTAAGTTTGTTGCAAAATCTAGAGAAATGTGTGAGGTGGTCAGCGGGGGACAATTGAGACACATTGGATTGTGTTATTACTTGAACATTCCACACTATCCACAGCTGTGGTATCAGGGGCAGGAGGATTACTGTTAGCGCAGGCTTTATATAAAATTCTTCAACAGAAGGCCTCGAATGCAGGCTTGCCCAAAATAAAGGCCTGTGGTTTGCGCAGCCTACAGTAAATAACAGACCAGCCACAATGTGTGGTATGATGCTTTTTTACGAGCAAGATGTTTTTGGTGCCCTACGCACACTGCATGTTCTTAAATAACAATGATCATCAGTAATATTCAACCATTCATTTGTGTAAATGGGCAAGCATGACCACCTTGATTGGCTGATGATTGTAACGCGGGCATGATTCCAAACACCTCCCTTACGATGATGAGTGACAGGTCTCAGAATGCATGCGCTACACAAGGACGGAAGACAATGAATAACTGGGGCCGTAGGCTATTCACAAAGGCTTTTATCTTACCACTAGGAGTAGGCTACTCCTAAATCACATTAAAAGATTTTAGCTTGGAGTTTTCTCTTAAAAGTAGTGATGCACGATATATCGGCGGCTGATATATATTATTAGCCGATAAGTGAAAAAATGACTATTATTATCGGTCCGATAACAGAATTCTGGCCGATAACTTGCGCCTATATTTTTTAAAGTCCTAATTTAGGCCTACGTAAGGTCCGTCTGGCTACACTGAGCTACTTGAGCTTTGTTGGCTATATTTTTTCCTCAATATAATGTCAGCGGTGTGAATGTATTTCACCACTCTAACAAAATCTGTGGATATGCGTTCATTTGGGAATCTGTGCATCTCAAAATCCTCTCGTGAATGATCCGCCATTTAACATTAACAGAGCGGAGCTCAGCCCTATCTAGAGCCGTCTTGTGCGGGTGTGTTTGCACTTTACCGCGCTGGTCGGGGAATCAAATAAACAAACTTGTTAGTGGGACGAGTACATAAGTAGGCCTAGTTCTAAGTTGTGTTTCTAGTATTATATTTGCATTACTTTAGCTTAGGTTTTGTATTATTACCAAGAAATATGCTAACCATTCGTGCTTCAGTTCCAGACAGGTCATCATAATAAGTTATTAAAACCTTCGGGGCTAACTCCTTTCATTTCTGCTGCAGCAGGTTGTGCGCAACAGAGTAGACGGACATAAGATACAGTCTAAGGAGTTGCAGCTTTATTCAGTTACCCGCAGTTGAAGTTTCCCTCACAAACTCTGATTTGGTTGCTATACTGTAGCTTATTCCAAGCTGAGCCGTTTATGAGCATTTAGTCCTAAATGAAAACGATTCAAACTCTCTAGCCAGCCCAGAACCACCTCCCGTGAAAAGGTGCCAGCATTGGACCTTAAGGTGTCAGAAACACAGACTGAGCTGCAAGACTTCGACAAGCATCCGATTGTTGGACTTTTATTTTGACAAGTTGTCGTCATTCTGTCTTCCACATTCATAAAAGGTTTGGTATGAATGTTGAGTCACGTCTCATGAAACCGTCATGAATGCTTTATGTGTATGACAGCTGCTATGAATGTGTTATGAACTCACCCGTCAAGTAAAGTGTTACCGAATTTTCTTAACCGCTCTTAACCCTTTAGGCGCCAGAGGTTTTTTTTTTGAAACTTTCGATTTTGACATCTTCATTTCAAAAGGCTATATCTTAAAAGTGATAAGAGATAGAGACTTTCTGTAAATTAGAGAAATATTAAGGATGACCCTAAGTTTATGTAGAGATTAAATGTTTATATCTAATTTGCATATTATGACGTCATATGGTGGCGGCCATCTTGGATTATAGAATTTTCATGAAAAGTTGCATGTTTGAATGATAAAATGCACCACTTCTTTTCCCCAAAAATGTCCCTCACCTTCTGTATGCTATATTGCACAATACTGAATGCTCAGGTAAATAGTAAGTAGGAAACAAACTGTATAAATCATTACTAATAAATGGCAGAAACAAACCAAATGCATGTAGCAGTAGGCTGGCCTTTTGCTGTAGAGATTTTCCATTTACTACATACAGTAGGCACTCTGATCCATGTATGGGGCACATATATATTATTCAGATGACACACAAACACAAGTAGACAAGACCTGTTTAGTTCAAAGCTCACTTGCCACGGCAAGGCACAGATCAGGAGTGAGATGACGAGACAAGACAAGAGACAATGTTAGAATTTGTTTTCTTTTTGTTGTTTTTGTTGATGTTTTTTTTGTTGTTTTTTTTCTTAACTGACAAAGACACACACATCACAAAGACATGAACACACAAAAAAGAACACATGTCCTAAATGGTCAGGGAAATAGATAATCAACAGTGTAAATAATTACTAATAAATGGCTGACAATTTTTTTTTATGTAGCAGGCCTTTTGCTGTAGAGATAATGACTATCCATATCCATATCCTATCCATACAGGGCGGCATTCCCATCATCTTGTGATAGACTATGCATGGCCTAATGGCTCTCCTGCCCCGTGTCACCACCTCTGTTCCTGTTGCGAGCAGCATGGTCAGATCTGCCTCAAGGCCAAGGCCGAGTGGAGAGAATTTGCACAGCTCGGGACTAGGCCTACTGTCATTCTCATTGCGACTCCCCACACTCTCGTTCCCCTAACTGTCCTATGAGCACTTCGACCTCGTCCTAACATACCCAGTGGCATTAGACAAAGGCTCCACCATCGTTACTGTCGCCGCGGACGGAGAGGCACAAGTTCAGAAGACAGAAGCTAAGCTATGGACATTAGGCTACCTCCAGCCTCGCTCGCCACACCACTAACACCCTGCTAACTTCCCGATGAACACCGAACCCGTGGAAACATTATTCCCACCAGTGACAATGGGCAAACGATTCAACGTTTGTGCTTGGTGTAAGCTAAACTATGGAGTAAACTCTCACTTTGTCCAGCTGCATCATTGCAAGGCAGGGACGATCTGAAGCCTCACTAAACGAATCACCGTCATTTTCTCTGAAGGCAGATATTCCCCTTCAGAATCAGGGTCCGCGAATAGAAGACCCAACACTTAATTTCAGGTAAACTTTTTTGATGCCATTAGACGATAATCTAATGCAAATACTCGCTGACGTTGACAATATCACTCTGACAAAGTGGCTCACACGCACACTAGCTCCGGTATTTCACGCACTGATTCAATGCGCTGTAGCTAGAAAGTTTTGTTTAAAGCATGCCGTTTCTTCGACTCGGGGATGACGTATGACATGTCTGCCATCTAGTGGAGTGGAGGTCGAACGAAATATGACACCCTATTTGACTAAATCGGCCGTTTTATTCAGTACCGCATCTTGTCAAGTAAACTCGACCGTGGCACCTAGAGGGTTAACAAGGTCCTACGAAAACTTTTAAGCAGGTGAATGAGGCCCATTGACATTGCCTACTACATTCATTGCTTGGATGCTCACCTATTCTTTTGTGCTTCACAGGGGCAGCAGATGGAATGGCAGAGCGAAGAGCCATTTAACTCATTGAATGCCAAGCTGTTTTTGGGAGCTTTGTCCTAGAGTGCCAGCAATCTAGACCATTGTTGATGATTTTTTGTACAGCCACAGCATATTCTGTGTTATAGCTATGAACGCATACAATGGCTCGATTAAAAGGTGAGACTTTAAGCTCTCGTGGGTGCAAACCGTGTATTTCTACACGCCTCTGTTCCTGAGAAATCCCAAGCTAAACAGTGGCTAGTTTTCATCAAAATCACTGTTTTGTTTTTCTAGAAATTGAGATATAACGTCTTTCATGAAATATGAAGTGTTGCCTGTTACTTACTTGTGTAAACTTTCCAGGAAGTGATCAGCGAGACTGCCACCTAGTGATAGACCCACGAAAATGGCCTGGTTTTGACGTGACGTGCATGCGTCACTGATTCGACCCAAAGCGGCAACCGAGTTATGATAAAATGTCCAGATTGTGCGTTTTCATGAGTTTTCGATCGTCATATATTTCATTTCCATTCATCACAGAGTTCCCAAAATCACATATAAGGTGTGTTAGATTGTCTAGTTTCATAATTTTAAAAAAAGCTAAAAACGTAATATTACATGGGAAGTTTTGGCACTCAATGAGTTAACAATTAAATGTTTTTTTTGTTTTGTTTTGGGTTGTGCATGACAAATAAAATATTGTCTTCAGTGTGACTACATGGTGAAAATTCATGTTGTAGATTTTGCATCTGAGGAAATAATCTCAATTGTTTACCACAAATATGAGCATTTGTGGCCGCTAAAAGGTATGCCATTGGAGGTACAAAGAAAAGCTGTATCGCCATTGAGATCACATAGAAAGGAGCTGGTTGAAGGGTTGTGAAATATTTTGTGTTGAGTTGTATAATGAAAGCACAGTTTTTACAGCTATCCATGTGTGTTATCTTCTGGCTCCCTGCCTATCAGTTTTGTAACTGGAACAAGCTATTTTGAACATTAAACATATTAGAGGTGCCTAATGTTGAGCTTTTCCATTTTAATGTTTAATAAGGGCCTGTTTCGAAGTGATGGTCAAAGCAACCAGAACCATGATGCACCTCCAACTAACTTGGGGAGTTACGTTGCGGTTACGAATTGTCACCTTTCACTTGACATTGCTGCAATGATGTTGCTGTTAAGGACTGGAGACGTCAGTAACTTACGTGACGGTTACGAAACCGCGCCTTTCAAATCCACGTTGTTGCAGTTACGGAGTGGCGACATTGAGAGGAGTGACGTTGCGGTTACGAATTGTCACCTTTCGCTTGACATTGCTGCAATGTTGAATGACGTTGCTGTTAAGGACTGGTGGCGTCAGTAACTTACGTTAAGGTTACGGAACGCCAACTTTCAACTCCACGTTGCTGCAACGTCACCTGATGTTGCTGTTACGGAGTGGTGACGTTGGGGACTTATGTTGTGGTTACTAATTGTCCTCTGCTCAAGAGCACGTTTCCTCTGCCTAGATAAGTACAGGCCAGATTTCCATGGGGTAGGTGTTAGTCTATGCACTTTTTGCACAATTCTGCAGAGCAGCATGGACATGTGAACAGGAAAAAAGTGTATGGATCCAATATGTTCAGATCGGATTCAGGCCTCATTTATATGTGGAAATAAATCCTATATGAATTGGATATGTGCCAATGTGACTGCAGTCTAAATAGGCAGATTGGATATTCCCTGTCATTTTCAACTTGCACATAGTTGGAAATAGCCACAATCTTTTTCATTTTCGCATGACATTACATACAATATTACCTTTAGTTTCACATAGTGCTGGGCGGTATGGCCAAAAATGTATATCACAGTATTTTTCAAAATTCTTACGGTTTCAGTGCACTGACTAAGGATGGTCTATTTTACTGTCATGATGTACAGTAGAGTAACTCCACACTAGTGGTAATGCAGTTTTGCATGGCCCCAGAAAATGATGCTGTTTACAAAGAGCCACTCATGATTCTAATGAAGAATCTAATCAGAATGCAAAGACAATTGCAGTCAAAATACAGAACTTTTACTGTGCAAATTTCACAAACATCTTGTATAAAACCAATACAAAAAGTAGTGCAACTTGCAATAATTATACTTTTTTGAAAATTATAAAATTTAAAAGAAAACCTATTTGCTAATATGCGTACTCTGTCAAATAGGCCGATCAGAAACATGCCTTATTATTATTATTGTGTGGTTTACATGACGTTAGTTAACTTGTGGATGTTTTGTTAGCCTGCCATGAGCTTCGGTTCGGTTCGCTAGGCAAAACATTAACAAAAAAGTTCGTTTTGGTGCACTGATGACAGTCAGGATCATTTCTAATTAGCCAGCTAGTATTGCTCAGTGCATAAAATCAGTGCAGTGTTATAAAATCATATAACGAAAATATACACCGGTATACGGTGTGAACCGGTATACCGCCCAGCACTAGTTTCATGTGAACGCACAACTTACAGAATAGTGTAATTAAAATGAAAACAGAGAGGGAAAAGTTGGATTAAAGGCGGCTCTCCGCTTTCCAGGCATGCCTTAAAATAAAAAACGACAGCTTATTTTGAGGACTTCTCAAGATACTTTGGAAACAAAAGTAAACAACTAGCCAGTGTAACGCAGGTGTAACGCAGCCTTAAGCCGGTCTTACATTATTTTGGTGTGATTTAACAGTTGGCGACTAAATTTCCAAAGTCTGACAGAAATCATGGGAGTTTTACTGGAGTCACAGTGTGCTCCCGTCACCTAGATCGTTTAGCTTAAAGCAGCACCAAAGAGTTTTTTGTACCTTAAAATAATGTTTCCAAAATCGTTTCAGTAGTTCATCAACTCGTAACAGGGTGAACAGCACTTTCTGCATTCGCTTCACGGCCCTCTATCGGCTATAACCGCACTATGTAAGTTTGCCGGATCGGGTAGCGGATCTGTAGTTCGAAACTGTCGTTAGAAACTACAAATTTGACTTGCATCTGATGTTGCAATACATTGTACTTTCATAAAATCATGCAACATATTCTACCTTGTCTGTGGACATTGTTATTTGCAAAGCCGGTGCTGGATAAACAAATACTGTAGTGCGTGCGACAGAGGAAAAGTTATTTGGTGTTGCTTTAAGGTGCCAATCGTCGTGAACAATGTAAAAACCAAGTGACCTCGCTCCAACACCAAACAGGAAGAGGTAAAGTAGCCGACAGCTGTAGCCTAATCATGGGTTTCATCAGGTCCTTTGCCACAGGTTCATTAATCAAGCTCAATGCAGTCTGCATTCATAATCTAGGTGCTTGATTATATACACCTTTGGCAAGGGACCTGATGAAACCCATGAATATGATAATTTGTTTCTTATAAATTATTAGTCGGCTATCCCACGTAACAGAACAACTCTATATCGGTTACGGATGTCATGTCACGCATGAAACAATGCTGCTTACATTGAAAGAGTTTTAAGTCATAAACTAGTCACAGATTATGATTTTGCAAGGACTAGGGATCTTGCAGGGTTACTATTTACAAGACTGCAACTAGATTCCTTTAAATTATTTGCCATCGTGCAACAGATATCAACAGGGACTCAAATGTTAGCCTATTCATGTCAAAGTCATATGTCTGTGTTTTGCAGCATTTCAGTGTGACATCCTTAATCGATATAGAGTTGTTCTGTCACTTTGAATAGCCAACTAATCATTTGTGATAAACAAAATAACAAATAATCATATAGGGCTCGTCCCATTTCTCCCCCCTTAAAACTTCCACTTGCTTTTGATTGCCCTCAACATCAAAGCCCCCTCGACAAGGGAAGTGGAGGTGAAGATCTTTCCCTATGAATTGGGACACCACTGTATGTAAATTAACATAGCGAGCGTGCTCACCTACGTCCTGTGCAGCGCCGACATGTCTACCGGTCGTAGCCTGCTACTAATAGGCTTGTTCGACTTGAGGCAGATCTGACTTGATGTGATGCATGCTGGGTTGAACACAATGCTTACTGGTTAGAAATCCTGTCCGACTTCTGTCAGCCGGGGAGGGACTTACCACCGTGACACCATGTCACATGACCTTAAAATATCGCTAAATATTGACGAAACTACCCAGATCAGATATATAACATTATTTGATGGGCAGACTCTCTCAAAGGACTCAGCAGATATCATGAACATAGTCAGATAGCTTCGTGAGATTTTCTAACATTAGTGTTCAAAACTCAACAGTCCATCAGATGTGCATCAAACTAACATTCCTGTCAGGGCCGATGAGGCCAGGCAAGGGACTGTGGAACCAAAAGCAGACTCAGAAGCTGATTAAAGGTTAATTAGGTTTTAATGTTGAAGAACACAAAAATAGGCAGCCAGGTAAAACCACTTGGTAGGCAGAGTCAACTTAGTAGACGAAAAAAGCACAGGCAGCAGTACCGGCAGGGCTCAAGCAGATCTCCAGAGTGGCAAAAACAGGCAGAGTTCAGTACACAGGTAGGCAGACAAAACACAGGCAGCAGTACAGGCAGGGCTCAAGCAGATCTCCAGAGTGGCAAAAAACAGGTAGAGTTCGGTACACAGGTAGGCCGCAGGCAGTTAAGCAAAAGGGCTAGGCAAGACTCACGTGTCAGAACAGGCAGAGGTCGGTAACAAAGAGCAAGCAAAGTCCAAGCAAAGGTTTCCAAAAAGGTTCAGGCAAAATCAAAGTCCAAAAACAATCCTTGGTCAAAAAACAGTAAATCCAGCAAGAACATGAGAAAACGCTAGTGATGTTACCTGTGAACCCCCTGCTTCGAAGCGTGTATCAAAGACATGAACCAATTTGGAGTGCGGAGCTTTGTATCGGAGCTTGATTCGTTTTGTGATAATCACGTGATCAGTGACGTCTGAAGCTTCGTTTCCCACACACCCACGTGACTGCTTCGAAATTTAACTCAAAGCATTAAAGTTGCGCGACACGGGGCGCGCCGTTGTGGGTTGTTGAAAAAGGAGAGCCAACAGAGTCAATAGTGCTGCTGACACGAAAGCTTATAGCGTGGGCTTTTAGCTCCATTGTTAGCATGCTCGACTCCCGTTCTAAGGTGCGTCTGTTTCGCAGGTTCGAGTCCAGGCGTGTGCAGGACTGCATCGCAGTTAGAACACAACCCAGATTACAATTGGTCTAGGCTACGTACTCAATATAATCACAGAAATGTGTGTGCAATGTGCATGCCCATTCTTTATTCATCTCCCTCCTAAATTGATGTATTTGTTTACAAATACAAGAAATGTTCACAGCCAAAATACTATCTTTATTGTTTTTGTAGAGAAGGCAATTACATTTGTATTTATACAGGGTACAAAATAGGCTTAGTTAGGCCTATTTATGACATTATTTATTTATCCATTAATTCATGCTCAACATTTATTCATCTTCGACTCAAAGACATTCATGGCTAATGTCTGAAACATTTCGTGACACAATGCTATCCTTAACTTTCACCAGCAGAGGTTCTCATAGACTTCTGAAGCTTCGAGTACTGAACCTTTTTTCGATACAATTGGATTAAAAGCTTCACTGGTTCAGACAGCTTCAGTTCGCCATCACTAGAAAACGCAAGAATCCACACTGAAAGACGTGACGATCTGGCAAAGAGTGTTCCACATGGCATGGCTTAAAAGCCATGGCTGACGAGGAGAATGGCAGCAGGTGTAGCAGAGCAAACACAGGTGATTGGACGCCTCCCTTGTCAGTCAACCAAAAGCCAAGGCAGAAGGAAAACCCGGATCGGAGCAGCAAAGGCATCTCAAGTCACAGGCTAGGAAACGAGGCTTCTGGACCAGGTTATGACAATTCCAACATATTTTGAAATTTTAATATGCTTGTTTACGAAAATATATGAAAATTTTGGCCGGCTCGTTGAGCTCGCATGGTATCCTGGGTAATTTCATCTCCCACTTCGTTTTAAAGGCACACTATGCAAGTTTTTTAGCTTAATTTACCTTCATTGAAAAACCTTCAGAGTCATTGGAATGGTTATATGACTTTTTTCGGGTTGAATGGTGGCCGTCTCGCTTCCCCCTAGCGCCTGTGAGCGGAAAAAACACCCTTGCAACTGTGGGCCGGCGGGCCGACGGCCTCAGTGTCAGGAAGTATAATGAGTGTAACGAATTGCTTTACTGCATTCAAATACACATACACGCCAGGCACCGGCTAGAAAAAGGTAGCGATGGAGTTTCTCAGACATTCGTCATGACAGAGCCATGTGAAAAAGAAGCAAAAACCGAGAAAACAGTAAGGAAATTGCCAATACTGCATAGTTTACCTTTAAGCCTGCATCGGTCCTGGCTATATTTTGAGGGTTAATTTTAAGGGGAAAATATCACTTCCCCTTGCTCCCTGCATTAATGGGACACCCTAGCCCTACACGTGCACGCGCATAAACGAGGGTTAGGGCAAAAATCTAGGGGTAGGGGAGGTATTGGGACGGGCCCATAGGCTACAGCTGTCGTCTACTTTGCCCCTTCCTGTTTGGTGTTGGAGGTCACTATTGGTTTTTATATTGTTCATGTCACTATTTGCATGAGCCACGACTAACAGACTTGCGATAATGTAAAACGTGTTTGATATTGTCATAACGCCAAGACTACAGAAAGACTGACTGACACAGACTGACTTTAAACTGCTAAAATTGGCACCTGACACTAAACGATCTATTTGAAGGGAGCGCGCCACGACTCCAGTAAAACGTATGATGTAAGGCTGGCTTTAGTGAGTAATAAGCCCATATAATGCAATGTTCTCTTAGTGAGTAATAATGCAGTTCCTATTGATAAAAGACAGTACAGACTCTATGGCTGTTAAATTTTGAAAAAAAAATATGTTATGGTCCCCCTGATCGCAGCAAGAGGCAGATACAAAGTGCTCTTCCAAACACAGAACCAAACTACAGCACTGAGAAAAAACACAACAAAAACACAACAAGAAAATAAATTGTTTTGTTTCCACATATATTTAATTATAGTATCTCATGATTTTTTATTAAGAGTTCTTCCATATTTTACCCACAATGTCATGTTCATGAAATTGGGTAGCCTATGCCTGTAAAAACCAAAACAAGCACACAATGGCACAAAGAGATTATTAAAAACACAACAGCATTGCATGGTCTGCACTATGTAAACAATGAGCTGCCTGCGTGTGTGACATATGGTCGTTACATAACACAGTTGTAAACAAGTACATCAAAATACAGATCAAATATTCCAATGATGCTTTAGCGATGAATCATTTCTACAACGACATTCTGTATGATTATGCAATTAATTATCATTGCATAAATGTATTATCATTACATCATCTTAAATGACTCCGGATGAACATACGAAGAAATCAAAGACGATTAAGGTTGTTCATAAGTAGCAACACGTTTATTTACTCCATCAGCCATTAGGCATATGAAAAAGTAGCTCTGGACTCTAAGCCAACCCAAGGGAGTGGTGTCTGTTCTAGTTGCCTTACAGAGTTTATCCTCTTTGACAGGGATGCTTTGGTATTTAAGAACGGGCCTCAGGCCAAAATGGGGGCTGTGGGTACAGGTTTTGGCAGGGAAAGTATTGAAGTCTTTATTGATGTCTTCTCATCTGCTTTATTGGACATCTGAACATGACCTCGGGGAGCCTTGTGATTTTACACACAAGTACGTGCTGACCCTAGAGTGTTCTAATGAGTCAATAGATAAAAATAAAAATTCCCTGTTCAGTCTCATTAGCCAAAGGATGTTTTTTTGACACATGAATGGGATTTAAATATGTGCCGTGGATGTTTTCCTCAGGTTGTTCACTCACCAGGTTTTTCCAGAACGAAAAGATATCTGCAAATTACCGTAAGGCTAAGTCTTCTGAAGTCTCACAGTGGATGTTTGACCCATAATGCTTTAGAGATAGACACCCTCCATTTGAGTTCAAAAGCGTCGTCTGTCAGAGTAGCTCCTCTTACCTTGACAGTTTTATTACACTGAGAGGACTGAAAAGTCAGCTGATGGAAATTGAGTGACATCTGGAACGCCATCTTGTACCTTCCTATGAAGTCATCCCATGTCTCAGTGTAACGTCCCCAACCTGCTAGATGCTTTGATCATGGACCTGCCACACGGCCCTTTCCCATCATGCCCCATGTCTCTCAAGGCATAACAACAGCCAGTGAACCACTCTTAGACCCATTTAAATACAGTCTGTAGGATCCATGTTGATGTTCCTGTATCTAATATTATATATACTGAAATATATAAATACAGTATACACTGTGAAATATGCAATTATAGACTGCAGTGATTGTGACAATAACAGTTGGACTGTGACTGGAATCATAAATATAGCATCGGCCACTTACTGTCTGTATAAACTTGGGCCATTGATATGATGCCTACTGTATGTGTGTGTGTGTGGAATCTAGTGTTTTTCTAGTGTGGAATCTAGTGTTTTTGTAACCAAATGAGTTGGAATCAAGACAGCTAGGAAAGAGTGTCTTCTGTATTTTGCCACATTGAGTCCTGTCTGCTGGTGAAAAATGATATGTCAGATGGATGTAAATGAGATGGGATTCAGCTCTGCCTATGATGACACTTATAATGGGGCATGTATAGCACATCACTGCTGATGTGTTACAGGTAAAACTCTCAGGCATTTCAACATCTTGACAGAGTGTTAACTCTGAGGAAGAACATTACCTATCAGAGTGCGTTCAGACTGGGACACTGCAACAGAGGGACTTATTTAACATAGAGTCTCCTTTCATCCATATATATTAAAGTTTGTGAATGAATGAATCACAAAATCTGAAAAAAGATTGTGTAGGCCTACATTCAGAGAATGAAACCCATTCATCACTTCCCAGAACTACTGTATCAGCCTAGTCCTCTGGCAACCGTTCACACCTTATTAACTACACACAATAAACCAAAACCCTTACAGTGTCCCAGAGTTTTTTCAAATTGGGTGAACATGACCAGTGACCAGCTGTTGCAATCCTCTGGGTCTGAAATCTCTGTAGTCTAGAGGAATATGCCTGGATTCAGGGCAAAATAAGATGGGGCGAATGTCTCTGATTTCGAGCAAAGCTTTGTTCAATAGCCAATCGCGGAGAGGTGGCAGACCTTGTGAGTATGCACATGTACTGGGTGTTTCATGAAAATACCACCGACAGCGAACTAATAACCAAAACGATGGCGTTTAGTTTGCCTTTGTAGCCATTAGGCAAATGAGACATAACTTCTGCAAAGCAAATGTTGTTACGAACTTCAATTTCTTCTGTATCGGCAGCCATTTAGCACTTGTCTCAGTAGGAACTTTTGCCCATGACCACAACAGAGGTGAGATCAGTGGGCATCTCTGAAAGTAGCTGTTTTTCAGTTGTGAAGGTTTTGGCCCAGAAGTTCCTTCAGCATGATGCGTACAGAATAAAATCGCTGCAGTGTGTGCAGGCCTTTGATTTGGATATTACTCAGGCTAAATGAAGCAAGGCTTCAGCTCCAGATTTAATGAGCCAAGCCTTTTTGAGCCTAGCCAAGCTAGTGACTCAACATATTAATAATAGTTTAACAAATACTTCATTTTAAATTAGAAGTAACCCCCTTATCAGCAACTGCATGAGCTGTTTAGATTTTGAGGGTGTCAGTGATCATGGCTTATTAAAGGAAAATAAAATAATCATAAATATTTCTTTGTCGCTGACATGAACATTATCACCATCGTAATCATCGTCACTACAGACTAGTTTTTTTTCCCCAAATAAAGTACTACCAGAGTAGAAGTTATTAAAAATGTGTGGTGTTTAAAGGAAATAAAAAAGGATCAAATTAATCTCCATGATTTGCGAAATAATTCACCACCTCAGCTGAGAAGAGTAAACATTTGCGTCAGCCAAATTAAGCCAAAACACATTTGGTGAGTAAATATATGAAAATCAAATTACAGCGTGTACATGTGTTTTTCTCTCTACTCTAATTATGCATTTGGATTTCATTTAACAGTTGGATGCTAACCTGCTGCAGATAAAATCATTGCACACACATACACATGCCAAAGATGCTGTCTCTAGTAATGCTATAGCCACCTGTTACATATTTGTTCTCAATTTCTAATATAATGAGGAACATTAGTGTACAAACATGATCTAGTGTTCAAATGCCAAGAAAATGAATATGACCACAGCAGAATCATGCATATTATATTATGAAAAACAAACAAACAAACAAAAAACCCTAATGATACCCGTGCAGTGGTGATGTGCTGGGCCAGCCCTCGTCTGCTGCCAAGCTAGGACTCATTGCTTTGTGTCCCAGGCGGACAGACATGCATAATGCATGTGGCTGTCAGATGGCAGGACCTGTCCTCTCGTCTCCATTTGAACATCTCCAAGGGTGACATGAGGACACGCTGCAGAACATGGGTTTGACACAACTAGGTTTCTACCAACTGAGTGTGTGCTTCCCCGATATGGCTCGCTGTGACCGACCGGTCAAAAGATGCAACCACACTAGATCTGCAGTGGGAAGGATAGCTAAAAGCCCTGGGCCAGGTTGCACAAAGTACCTTACTGTAAGTTTTTCTTCAGTCTTCCTTAGGTAAGGGATTTATGTTGAGGTTTTGCACAGAATTCCTGAAGTATCCTTAGTTAAACAGTTTAAAACAAAAACAGGCCCAAAATCCAGTCTTGTGGAATACCATTTTTAGTGTTGATGCCTTTGCGGTTAATGGACTATATGTCATGCTGTTTCAGCCATTTTATTTCCGGTGGAGCATCAGCAACAGCATCTTCTGTTATATTCTGCTCCTTTCTTGTTCACTCCGACACTAAATATCTTGACAATGCAACTCTTTATTCAACTTTGACACACTAATAAATCCTTCAGCATTTTAAAGTGCTCATTCGCTAGGTGTAACACCTAACTGGGTTCATGTAAACAGGTATGCTAAAACAATACAGGTGATTGTAAATCGGAAATTTTTGTGCTGGCTGAAAAGGCTTCCAGGAAGTGCGTGGCATACAATTGAATGGCATACTTCAATCACAAGTGCAGTTGAATGAAGAAACCGTAGGGCCTAGGATGACCAATTGTTTGCGTATGTTTGCCTCCAGGGGTCATGTTAACCCATTCCATATGCACACATGTGCATAAACAGATACACACGCACACACATACATTCACAGTAATCATACGTATGACACATACTCACACAGTAGACATATGCACGCATGCATGCACATGCACACACACAGGAACATATGCAGGCACACACACACACACATAAACATAAACATGTACACGCACACATGCACACAACTCAAGAATTTCTCAGAATTATTAACAGGCAAGATGTGGGGTTGTATAAAATGAATTTTACATGTGAAATCTATGAACTAATCATGTTTTGGTACTTGTTGTCTAGCAGATACCAGTGAGAATTGAGTGTGCATAGTGCAATTTAGTGAGACAGTTAGAATCATATATGCCTTTCAGCGTGATTTATTTTTGTGGAAAAAATGTGCTGGACTGGGCGGCGGTCATATTTTGTACCGCTCTGTGGTACATCTAGTTATAAATGGGGCCACTGGAGGGATTTTGAGTGCTTCAATCATAAGTTGAATGACCCTCCCCTGCCTGCAAGTTAAATTTCAATGACCCTCCAGCAGCATTTTCAAAAAAGACATGACCCTCCCCGGTCAATTGTCGATATTTTCCGCCCACGCTTTTATAAGCACCATGAAAACACATTGGCTACCTTTCTAAAATCAACGTCTGCTTTCTGATCTTACACATCACACTTCACCAAGATGGTGGCCATTTCAGTAGATTTACTCACTAACATTGTTGTGGAAACACAATAAGCATGGAAACTAAATGCACACTTCCTGCAACTGCATTAGCCTACTTGAAATAAGCTACTTCTCTAGTAAGTATTCACATGAAATAAAACAATAAAACATTGAGACCATTCAACAAAGCACACTGGGTAATAACAAATTCAACACATGAACTTGTTGCTATGGACTCGTCTCTAGGCTTCCTCAGTAATTGTAAAGCTGCCGAAGCTGAACATTATCCAAAACTCCATTTCTCAGACGAGCGTCAATTTGGGAGCTTGCTACATTCCTTCCTTCTCAAATGACTTAAAAAGGCGTTTGCACAATTTCACAAATAATTACAGGGACCGAAAAATACCTAACATGCCAACTTTTTCCGGGTTTATCATTTTAACTTTTCCCCGCTGTCTTGCCGTTTTAATATTTTTCCGTAGAATTAAGCAATATAGCACGAGTGAGAGTGGGTTTGTTCATGGATATTCCCAAGGGTGTTGTTCGGTCGTAACCACAAGGCAACAACAGCCGTGGGAATATCCATGACCAATCCCACGATCACGAGTGCTATATTGCTTTTATACAACAATTCTACCACAAACTAAATAATCTGAAAACACCCCAATATTGTTTAAAAATGTTAATTTTGACATCGTTCTTACGCATCAAAAAATAGTTCCCTTTTCAATAGACAGCGTCTTGGTTGCTAGGTAACCAACATTCCAGATCCCTCCTTACGGGTCTTTGTGGTTTACATGTCTTCTTGAAAGAAATGTTGAAATCACATTCATATCTAGGTTTGCTGCATGCATGTTACAAGGACACTGGGCCATGTCATGTAAGGGACATGGTACTGCAAAAAAAACGGAAACATAGTCTACATTGCAGAACCACTCAACTTTATTAATTTATAGTGAATAAATGTTACACTACTGTGCACAGCCTGACGTGGACGATGCTAGCACGCTTAGCAGCGGTTAGCTAATTATGCTAACGTTAGTTATCTAGAACAAAGTCTCCTCCAAGTGACAATCATATTATACACAATGCTGGCAATGCTGAGAACAATTAGCATCCTCGTTTATCTTACTTACATTGAGTTGACTGTGTGGCTTAATCCACAGATGTGGTGAAGCACTGTTTCGTTATGGTTTGTTAAGGAGTAACCCATTGCTTAAAAATGGAGTGGGATAAGAACATTGTGTCAAATCTTCATTGTATCGCTGGAGTGATTTATTATTAGCTGTGGAAAGTCCGAGTTGAAAGGTCCAGGGATATTCCAACTCATGGAACGTCTCTCAGCCAATCAGAAACAAATAAATAGTTCCATAGAACCCAATTGTTGTATAATATACATTAATAATATATCCCATATTACTGTAATACTCTCATAACATTAGTCCTGCATTCTGGCCTGTCTCTGTGTTGTCCTGCTGTTACCCCTTGCCCTTCCAGCGAAACAGATGTATTCAAATCATCGTTTTGCTTGCTTGAATGCGAACTCAGAGTGATGTTAACCTAGGCCTATTTAAGTTAATGACGTGATTGTCGTGATTCTGTTGTTCTGCTGTATGTCTACGTGCGCACGTGCCAGGCTACTCAGCTACGAGTAGACAAAGAATCATAGACAGTAAAAGAAAAGAATTCCCCGTGTATATTCACTCCAAGTTGGCCTAACTTACCAACTCTACACTGTAGACCATAAACTGGCTATTCATATGACCAAATGTATTTGTTCAACTTCATGAAGCAGAATTACGCACTGCTACTTGGAACGTAACCCATTTTTGTTGGCAGGAGAGAGAACAACGATTAACAAATATGCACTTATTGCTGGTTATCAATAAATACTGTATATTTTTTTGCAAACAACAAAAACAGAAAGGATGGAGACAGCAAAGCTAGAGATGGGCAGCAACAAGGTCAATTGGTAGAAATGCTTGTCAAAACGTTAGGAGCTGGATGTGTGGATGAATGAAGCACAAGTATGCTTTATGTTAAACATGCACACTGTTTAAAATTAGGCTACAGGGTAAACTACAAGTAAACCAAAGTTACATTTAGCTTTTTTAGGGCTGGATAAAGTTGACCAAATGAATATAGGCTGTTAGGTGTGAATAAAGTAGGCTACTTTGTTGCTCCAACCCTTCCAACGTTAATGGGGACGGATGTTGACATTTTCTGTATTTTATATGCGGAGAAACCCGGAAATCTCCCTTATTTTCATTGTTCAATGTTGACAGAGCTATGGAACGTTATATGGCGACAGAAATCAACAATCAAACAAGCCACTTTGATTGTTTGCTGTTTTCATGAATACAAAATATGGGTGACCCCCTCCTAGACAAAAAAAAATTTAGGTGACCCTCCCCTCAACAAAGAATAAAAAGACATGACCCTCCCCTATTTCCCTCCGGTGGCCCCTTCAATAAATAACGAACAGACCCTTACTTGAAAATAAAATCCTCTCTTCAGAAATGGTGACTCTGAAATGGTCTTGAGGCTCTAGTGTTACATCCATGTTGAGTTGAATTTCAGTTGCTCAAACAAAGTACCACATTGATAAAATGATCATTAAAAGCATTACAAATATCCTTTTTTATAATTTACAATAAAATCCAGCATAATCTGTTGAGGAAGTGTAAATGATGAAACACCTTTAAGAGATTTATTAACTTTCCAACAAGTAAGTTAGCATATTTCTAAGATGTCTGAAAGTTTCACTCTCACTCTGAAAGAACACTATCCACATGATGTTTTGGTCTCAGCCAAAGTTTTCCTAGCAGCTGCTTTTGGTTAGCAGAATACCCATACGATCCTTTGGCAAATTTGGGATTTGCTCTGCACGTCCATCTGGCCAAGAGGCCATTGAAGCCCATTTCTAATGTCCCTAAAACCCGGCAATGCACATACATTCGCTAATCCAGCATTGACATGTATTTATCGTTGGGTTGGGTTGGTTGTTGGGGTTGCAACCTTGGGCCATGTTGCCTGTTTGAATGCAGTATCAGGAATCAACATACAGTGTAGCACACACATGGCGACGGGGAGGTGATGGCAGTGCATAATTCGAGTTACCCATCCCACTTCTGGTAGAGAGGTTTCTTAATTCTGTGCACATTGGACATTTATATTACAGACGTCCTGTTGTAAAATTACTTTACCCCACATCTCCACGTAAAACTAATCCCGTCCGAATAGGGCTACACTGACCGAACAGCAGAACATGATACTACCAAAACCTAGCCTGGTTAGCACGAAGACCTTCTCAATTGAGATTGAGATGGGTCTGCAAAAGGTTAATTTACTTATGACTTCCAGCAAGGGTGTACATGTAACTAACAGTGAAATGAAACTTAAATTGGTGCATTTAACTCTTACCAAATCATTTCAGAAGTGCAGCAATGTTGTAAATGAAGACTTTAATTGCAGCTGTTTATTCAATTCCAGATAAATGGGTTGCATGGCCTGAGTAATGTTTACTCATTAGTTCAGTCTCAAGTTCAAGTTTATTTGTCATATGCTAAATATGTCAAGGACAACTGTAGGCTACAATGAAATGTTTGTGACCCTTGGGTATTCTACAAGCTACAGCTGAAAAAGTATCACACAAATTCACCCTCCTTGTCGATTACTTTGGTAGCCTATTTTACCTTACCAGGCAAAATCATGTGGTTGCCTTGCATTATTTAATACCGAGTGCTTCTTCAAGCGCCTCCATGCTCCAAAAAACGCGGAAAACTATGTTTAAACAGGTTATGACAGAATATCTACATACATTTTTTCGCTGTAATTTCTACTGATAACAAAAACAACAATAATAATATAATATAATTGTTAATATATATAATAATAATATAATTGATTCTTAGGATTTTGGATAAAACAGGTTTTAATTTTGAAAATAAATTACAACATCTGAAGGTATATCATTATAGACTAAGGTCTTGGCTGTTCAGCAATGTACCGGTGTTACCTCCCCATTTTTTTTTTTTCATAAAATAGGCGTTTTTTATTAAAAGTACCCCATCCCTATATTATCAAATATCAAATCATCATAGTAAAAAAATAGTCATTACCAGTCATTACCATTACTCCAGTGAGTATTGTCTGTTTTACATCACTCCAGCACTCCTTTAGTTTTATCAGGAAGTATGTGGTGTATATGTTTCTCCTCTATGAAGTCCATGACTTCAGCAGACAGGTTGTATATCTCCCTCGTCCTGCTTGCACGACATGGAGATGATGGTTCCACAAATTTGACCAGAAAATGGTCAAATGGTATGAAGCACATATCCTTTCCACCTCCTTTTGGATAGAATCGTGTGTTGGGCCCTTGAGGGTAGAAAAACTCCACTTACACATCTTGATGATGAGCGTCCACAGTGACAGCCTTTGCTAACCACCAGTTCTGGTCATAAATGACCGCAAGCCAATCTCCACAATGAACTACATGAGCAGATACTGTAGATCTGTCACAGTCCCGTCAGGACACGTCCCATCAGTAGTTCTTGCTCACTTTCCTCCCGTTCCATTTCCTTAATCAGCATTGCCGACCTTTCCTCTTTTGCAATGGTATAGGACCATTATCCTCAACCAAATGTATTTGTTCAACTTTATGAAGCAGAATTACGCACTGCTACTTGGAACGTAACACATTTTTGTTGGCAGGAGAGAGAACAACGATTAACAAATATGCACTTATTGCTGGTTACCAATAAATACTGTACCCTGGGTGTGTTGGCAGTCAACTGGAATATTGTTGGGCTGAAACACTCACACATCTGTGGCTCACTGCAGAAACAGGACAGTGATCTGCAATGGATCTCAGAGTTGTTTCAGTGTGTCGATGTAACCTGATGGAGTTTCCTGGTTGCAGGTACAGATTTTAGTGGTTGTGAAAGGAGTGCATGTCAGCTTCAGTAATGATATAGAGCTTAGTGCTGCAGAGGCTTCTGCCAACCATCTCATGGAAGATATTCCCATTCACAACATCATTCCCCCGCAGAAAAAGGCTGTCTGCAGTCCTTTTCACAGTTCCTCCAATGCTTTCTGGGGCTCCAAATATGAACAAGTTTAAGAGAAAATAGCAAACTTACAGGAGCTTGGCTGATCTTGAAGCATGCAGTAGAGCTGAAGGTTTGAAAATGGGGTCCGCAGGAATGTAGTTGACCTTGTAGTTGCCTGATTTAATTGCTTTTTTTTTTTTAAGTATATTTTTTGGGCTTTTTGCCTTTATTCCGACAGGACAGTGACAATAGACAGGAAGTGAGTGGGAGAGAGAGAGATGAGGTGGGTACGGGAAATGTAGCCTGCTGCGCCACAGCGCCCCCTAATTGCTTTTTATAAATATCTGATGGTGGTGACGAATATTTGGGACCCATTTTGAGCAACCACAAAATAATAGTAAATATTGTTAAAAACACACTGTTTGTACAAAAGTTTGAAGAGGTGAGTTTTGAGGGCCTGTTTGAAGGGTGGTAGGGTGTTTGACTGTTCATTGTGGTCAGGGAGAGTGTTCCAGAGGGAGGAGGCAGCAGCTGAGAGGTCCAGTTCCGGAGCCCCAGGTCCGGAGCTTAGTCCTGATGACTGAAAAATGTTTGACTGGGAGCCAGTGGAGGTTGTAGAGGACAGGGGTGATGTGGTCACGATGACGGGTAGAGGTGAAAAGGCGGGGAGCTGAGTTCTGGACATATTGGAGTGAGTTTGTGATTGTGGAGTGAGTAGTTGATGGATTTAAGGGTTCCTGAATGTTATGGTGCGTTTTTGCTTGGTGGGGAGTGCTGGGATGACAATGTCAATGGTGATGGCCAGGTGGTCGGAAATGGGGAGGTTGGTGTGGGTTATGTTGTTGATGGTGGTACCAGAGGTGCAAATCAAGTCTAGTGTGTGTCCTTTTTTGTGGGTGGGGAAATCAATATGTTGGGTGATGTTGAAACAGTGTAGGATGTCCAAAAAGTCAGTGTTTGTTTTGGACTCTGTGGAGTCAATGTGGATGTTGAAGTCACCTAGGATGAAGAATGAATGGTGATATGGCACAGAGTTGGGTTAGAAATTCAGATGGGTTTTTAGAGGAATGCAGGGTTTGGTTTGGGGGGACGTTAGATAATTGCCGTGACCAGGGATTTGGTACCAGGCAGTTTGAATAAGTGCTCAAATGAAGTCGGACTGGGGATGGGTACTGTGGTGGTTAATACATGTTTGTGTATTATTGCAATTCCTCTACTGCGCCCCTCCTTGTTTGTTTATGTTTATGCACAGATGCTGAAATGCTGAAATTAAATGTTTACACAAAATCATTCAAATTTAACAGTTCAAAGAAGACACGTTTGCCAGAGAATTTGAACACACCTTTGAACTCATAACTACAGCCATGGGTGTAATTTGACACAAGTTGTCCAACTTATTTCTTGTTGACAGACATTTTATTCGCCTCTTTACTTTTTTTCATTACACAACATTATGTAATCTTCTCCAAGATGATCGTTTATTTAAACACAATGGAGTAGATGACCTCATGGCTCCAATTAAAGGTTTGTAATCCCCTGCATTGTTCTGTCTCTAGACATTACTGAGGTAAAGGTTAGTGGATAGCATCTCAGTCAGGAGGAGCTAAGTCTGTCAGAAAAGCTCCACTCCTGAAGAGGAGCTGAGATATTGCAGGCGAGAGGATATTTAATTTTTTCTTAAGATGGATTCATTTTTCTGCAAATATGAAATGAGGTTTCTAACTTAACTAAAGTCTCAGCTGACCCCTATTCGGCTTCTACTACAGTACGTCTCCGTCGGACCCGTCCACACGCAGTAGCTGATCGCTTCTATTGTGTCTTCATCTCTCATTCTGTTTCTCTATCCCAGTTTTTCTATCCCCTCATTCTCACATTTACTCATCTCTCTCTCACACACTTTCTCTCTCTTTTCTCCCACTTTCTATGTCCCATCATCTTCTCCCTCTGTTTCTCCATCCATCTCTCTTTCACTATATCTCTCTCTGGCACATTTTGTTGTTCTCTCTCTCTCTCTCTCTCTATTTCTCCTCTCTTCTCTGGAATGATGTTGCACTTACCCGAGGGTCTGAACTGCTCTTTGATCAAAGTCAAACTGAGGCGACTCAAGTGTGTCTCCCACTCCCTAAATTGGATTCTGTCCAATTTGACGAGGTCTACCAGAGGACCGAAATTACTTGGATGGAATTGATTCATTGCAGGCGCCCACCTCCAGAGTCCGCATGCCTGGAGAACCTACAGCGGAAGAAGAAAAACAAACAAAGCGCCTATGAAATGTATTAAATGTTTAGAACCATCTCTCCACCCACCCACCTCCCCCTGCTCGCCTGATAAGGGCAGGATTATTGCACATTATTTTAATAAGCCAGTGAAAGCCGATCCTTGAGAAACTTCAGCCCGGATACTGTAGCTCATTTGACTAAGGATCACAGGGACATTTTATGCAGGCTGTTTGAAGTGCTGTTACGCACTAGGGCTTGCTTGTGTATACTGACGCAGGTTGAAATGAGATGCAAGCGCGGAGGTTTCCTGTTGCTGATCTTTCGTGATGAGGTGCCATTGATCCACATTTCAGTGTCAATCTGACAACACGCAGTCTGCAGGCCAAAACACAGGCATTATTTATCGTTGTATGGTATGTTGCATGCAAAACCAATAAACATAAATAACTCCATAATACTAATAAAAAAAAAAAAATGGTATTTATCAATTACCATGAATTAGCATTAATGAATCCCATTGCTAGCAGTGTTGGTGGGTTTGTTTCAGACTGCATGGAGTGTAGATGGTGGTGACTGGGTGAGAAGAGGACAAAGGCATGGATGAGGGGAGTCAGTAGCTCTCCTACGAGATTAAAGGCTTTGGTTGGATGCTCTTACAATCCCCCCGAGTCAGCTGCCAAAGCCCATAGCCATCTCTCGTTCTATTTCTCTCTCTCTCCCTTGTTCACCATCTCTCCTTCTGTCTCTGGCTCTCTCACTCTCATCTCTCTTTTTTTCTCTCCAACTCTCTCATCACACTCTTGTGTTCTCTCTCTCGTACTCTCTCCATCTTTCTTTCTATCTTGTCCTCTATCACTCTCTGCATTTATATTTTGGTTTTGGGTTTTGTGTTCATGAATTAATCAAACTTCTTAGAGAGCACAATAGAAGACAGAGAAAATCTGTTATGGATATTCAGGGACAGAACGAGAGGAACGAAAAATCACTCTTCACTGGTTCTTGTCAAATCCTGTGAGATCACAAAGCATAGTCTACTACACCAAAGCATGGCATGCCTGTCTCTGCATATCTGCATGACCTTGGAAATACCATTCAGAGTTTTGTTGGCTGCTAGAAGTGTGCTAACTACTAAACGCTAGAAGGTTTAAAGAATCATCTGTAACAGCATGGTTGCCAGACCCAGCCATTGTTGTATATCTATGACCTTAAAACAGCACTATGGTAGTCTGGCTTTCACCAGACCAAGCTCAAACTTTTAAGATTGAACATTGGTCTGGGGAGTCCACTATGTATTTTCTACTGCACAAGAGGCGTGATCAACGGGCATAGTTCAAATGACACTGTATGCACTTGGATAGTCATTCACCAATCTGACCAACAAACTGGGTGACGTTTGCAGAGCGACGCGAAAACTCCTGGCTCTTCCGCTATCGTCATCGTTTTAAACCTGCCAATAGCGTGCCAGGTGGATAAGCCAGCTTGTGATTGGTCCCAGCAAAATTGTAACAGAAGCAGCAGAAAAAGGCTGCTTCCAGCCTGAGCTGCAGGGCGAAAAAGAAATCGCCGGCAGATCAGGCTGGGTTCACCCCATATAGGCTAAATTCTTTAACAAGAATTTAGCCTATATAAGTACATTTTACAGTTTTTAAGTGAAATATTCTACTGCATTATTATGACAAAAAAGGAAAATCATGACTTCAAGTCATTATTCATAACGTGAATTCTAGTTCTATGTAGGTGATGCTTCCAAGTCAAATTGAGAAAGCCCTTCAATAGCACTTTTCTGCCGAGTCAGTATTCCTGACAGTGGGGAAAGGCAGTGGCACACTTCCATGACACTGCCACCTTGTGCGTGTGAAGGGTGGGAATTTGTCGGGTGTGTTTCTCTGAGCATGATGGATCCTGCTCTAGGTTAATTGTGTTTGGCGAACCATCTGGCCCTTTTGTTGTCTCATTATCAAATGCAGATAGATTATGAGCAATGGAAGCTCGGGAAGCATACTAACAATCTCCCAGGGCCACGGGTTCACCCTGAGTGGGCTTATCTGCGCAAACTTTTCCTGCGCACCAAGCTATTTGTTTTCACAAACAAAGCAATTAACGGCAAATTGGCGTAGGTATACCCATTACATTACACAAATGATTTCCCTTTGTTTGCCATTTCTTACAGTAAATGTCACCGGCTTAATCGATAATTGGGGCAATTACTATCGACCAAAAAACAGTGAGAGTACATTAAAACAAGTTCCCATGAGGTATAGATGACACTTTTGTCTCATTTTCAAAGCATCCCATTAATGCTTTTGTGGTACATTTAGAGTCACCAGGTAGATTTCAGATGCTTTTGTACTACACTGGCTTTCGCCCATGCTTGCTTTTTCCTTGCGTTGCTTACATGCACAGTCAATTCCCTTCCTCGTCTTGTGTTTCGTTTGTTCAATTCTGTGATGGAACATTCCCAGTATTAATTAACTGGAGGGAAACCAGGTGGCACTACAAGGATACTGCTCTCCATTTTCAGTGAGCTCCAGCACACCTCACTGGGATTGCGTCCCTTTCAGACCCCTGGTTTGGAGGTCTTATATCAAATCATTGGCAGTAAAGGTTAGACATGTCTCATTATAGCCGCTGTGCTGCACCTGCTAAATGCCTCCAGCATTTCTCTGTCCCTCAGCTATACAGCAGGTGGTAGAAGCCTTTCTTTATTTAATGAATTTACAAGAACAACTACAGATTTATATACTTTAATCTGATAGGTAGTGCAATCTTGATGATATATTTTTTGTCTACAATGTAAGTTGTCAAAAAAAGGTGGTTCCACTGCGCTTCTAAATTCATGTCTGGTAATTCACAGTAGAGGACCTAACATGTAGAATGTGTGTGTGTGAAGGTTCACTGGAGCACACAGAGATGGCTTTTAAATGTATTTATTTTGGTGCACAGCAATCGACTAACGTTTCGACACGTCTGTGTCTTCGTCAGAGTCGAAGTTGTACATTGTTTGAAATATTAATAATGAAAGATGCATGTATGCTACTAAATATGTGACATAAGCCAGTCATACACAAGCCTGGTATGTTGTGGCAACTTGCCTATTTAAGACTAGGAAGTAGCTAGGGACACAACACACTGACGAAGGCCATAATGCCGAAACGTTTGTTCATTTACCCTTGTTGCTAATGAAATAAACCAGGATTTTTTGGAGTGCGACCAATCTTTGATTTTCTGTGGTTCTGGTATGTTCCCATTGATATTGGGCAATAACTTTTTCTGGAGAACTAATCAAATCAGTAAGAAAATTCCCTACCAATCATCAGTAGGTAATGACCACAGAAGTGGAACAAATGGGAAGTGGGTATGTGGTTGCCTATAGTCTCCCCATGTATCATCTTTCTGGTAGTGTTGTGAATCCACCATTTACTTCTTCCTGACAATGTGTTGCACAAACAGGCACTCTGAATCTGAGCCAGGTCCTCTGAAAAGGAGCTCACTCGTCACCACATCCCTCCTGACACTGCTTCCTCTGGCCAGCAGTGAAGGGAGCCTGGCTGCCATTTTGGCTGTTCGATCCAGGAGATGCAGGGAGGGGATAGGGAGCAAGGCCTAAATGGATTTGCCGGCTTAACTCTGGCATGTAACTGTTTCCATTCTTCTGTTAATATTGTATGATCTTCACAGCGGGCATGACCAGTTTCAGCACTGCCCCTGCTAAACGGCCTTTGTGCTAAAGTCGTGTATTTGACGGGCAATGAAATCTCTTTTCTGAACTCCATTATTCTCTGCGTGCTCAGAGAGCAAATTTGTGAGATAAGCCACACAGAAGGCTTTTATTTATTTATTTTGTGGAGTGACCTCAGGCTCTGTAGGGAACTGAAAGGGGATTTTACTTCTCTAATTTCACAAGTAGGAAGTGGTAAATTGGCAGAAGTAGCACTGAAACGTGTAAAGTTACTGTGGGGACGGGAACAAAGGTAATCACATTCATTAGTGCCGTGAGATGGCTTGCGACCTTACAATATTTCATGTTATTGCTTTACATCTCTTCTGACAAAATAACCCAAGGCAGGAGAGTAAACATGCACAGCTTTTTTGCACTCTGTCTATAAAATCAAAAGAAATTGATAGGAAATCTTCTCTGTTTTGTAAGCAATTACCTTTGAAATCTGTTACAGTGCCAAGAGGCAGAAAAACAAATAGATTGTGTGCTGTTAAGAGAGGAATAAGATAAAAGGACATAGTGCATTATTTGCTCAGAGAGCTGTATACCACAAATATCAATACAGAGGAAGTGATATAATTGAAAGGTTCGTGGGCAGCTTGGTCCATTACGGCTCTAAAGTAAGTGCCATGCTTCTTCAGTTGCACACCGGACTTAGCCCTGAGAGGCCTGGAAGGCCATAACTAGATGACCTAGATGGTAACGCTGATTGATGACGCATTGCTATTCTCTCATGTGGTCAACATGCTGTGTTGAGGAAAAAACATTTCTATGTTTTAAGTAATCATCGCAAAAACAATCCTATTATCACGGCAAATTGAATCTTCATTTTGTTTCTTATTTGAAAAAAATTTCCTCAAGGAGCTCAAGGCAAAGCATGTGAGACTATGAGGGGGATTACTGAGAATAGATGTGTAAGAGTGCGCACATAGCCCCAAGGCTATGCCTCTGCAGAACAGCCTGTTGTGTTTACCAGACAGTGTTTGAAGCTTTGCCACCCACCAGAGTATCTTGGGGATGTCTCCTTTAATAACGCAGGTGTTTGTGACACCCTGTCTCACACGCACTGAGAGGGGATTGGGTTTGTCTTTCAAATTTTTGGAAACTAAAAAAAAGGGGGCAAAAACAGATTTTGTCTCCTATAAAGGGATGATGTATTGTTGTCAAAGCTCAGTGAACAGGAAGTAAGCAGAGGGGTCAGCTCTGGCCTCAGCGCTGGCACTCAAGCCCCACCGCAGGGGACCTCTGTCACTTCCGCTCATTGGAAAATAAATGGCAGGTCAAAAAGGAAGGAAAGCTGCCACCCTCCCCAGGGCCAGGCAGACAGTTTTAGGTTGAGCACTTTCTTTACCAATCATATCACAAACTGTAGGTGATGCCACCAATCTCATAGCTCAACCCAGGAAATAGCTTTGAAAATAGCTTTGGGGGTTTTGGCCATCTTGTTTTCTTGTCACTGTTGCTATACAGTGTCAGAGACATCCAAAAAAATTGATAGAGCCATCCTGGTCACTGTCAGCCAAAGCGTGTCTTCCTTTCTTGTCACAGTCACTAATGTGACATATAGCCACAGAGAGCACAAACCTAAAGAAGTCATTGAATTCGCTGTCAGACAAAGTGTTAGGTCCCGAAGGTCACAGAATAAATTCAGTCAGAAGAACTCCCCCTATGTGAGTGGTGATGCTGATGCAGACCCAAACACAGAGGCAGGATGAAGCCTGGGCGTGTGGATTGTTTGTCTTGTTAGGCCCATCCTAATGCTAGGCACAGCTGCGAGTGTGAGGTGGTCTTGAATTATTCATATCCAGAAATCATTCAGGTTAAGTGCTGAGATCAAGTCTCAGAGTGTCAGTTTAGAAGTATGTGTTGTAGGGAGAAAACCACTGTATATCATGTTGATCTGCCTATTGATTTGGGATGTTCTTTTTGTAATGATAGGGAAGACCACATATGCCTTGAGCCTACAGACATTTGAAATAATGTACTGATTAGGCAGTGGTTATGGTTAGCAAACAGGTAGTTGACAGCAGTGTTGTAGTACCCGAGTCCAGGACTCGGAAACGTGTCCGAGTCATGAGCTAAATTTAGAGACTCGTGACTTGACTTGGACTTTAGCACTGATGACTCGAATTTGGACTCGGACTCGTACATTCAGACTCGGAAATTGAGACGATGACTCAACTTTTTTTTGTAATGGCATTAGGCTATAATTGTAATATGTCATTAGAATATTATTTAGGAATAGGATTTTAATATCTAAATTATTTTTAGTATTAATATTAGTGCAATGGAGTGTTACTGCTTCATGTCATACATCACGCCATGTTCCTACAACTTTGATGGCACCAAATGCCTGGAGACATGAATGCCCCGAAGGTTGTCAGTTTTGCATTTAATAGTGACCCAACTTGGACTTGACTCAGACTTTTTTTTTTTTTATATATACTTTTTTGATCCTGTGAGGGTCTCTGCATTTAACCCAATCAGTGAATTAGTGAAACACAAACAGCACACAGTGAACACACAGTGAGGTGAAGCACACACTAATCCTGGCACAGTGAGCTGCCTGCTACAATGGCGGCGCTCGGGGAGCAGTGAGGGGTTAGGTGGCACTTCAGCCGCAGCCCACTGGTCGGGGCTCGAACCGGCAACCCTCCGGTTACAAGTCCAGAGTGCTAACCAGTGGGCCACGGCTGCCCCTAAAATGAATACTGAATACTGGAGACTCGAACCTGGACTCGGACTCAAGGCATAGTGACTTGACTTGACTTGACGTGACTTGAACAGCATATCCAAATAAAATACTGTATGTTCACTGCAAATCTGAGTATCTTGCCCATGACTGGTTTGACTAACCAGTGGAATGTCTATGAAGAATCAAGGCAAGCCAGTTTGTCTATGAAGTGACAGAAAACTCTTGCTTTATGTTTTATATACAGTCTATGGGCTGGACCAATGATTTCAAAGTTCTACACCTGTCACCATGCTAGCTTCTGACGTGATGGACTCTATTCACTTTGTGAATGAGTCTTGCTTTTGCTAGGCTAGTCCTAACCTATAAACACAAAGAATTCAGCTTTGTGTCCTATGACTTAAGGCAGTGGTTGAATGCTTCCAAAAGATGAGTCAACAGGCATGATCTGCTTCAGGGTGTCAGCTGCTATCTATAAAGCCCTTTTCAATTTTCTGCTCAGTTTAAGCTCTGTGTCCATATGTCCATGCCCATATCTACACTGAGCGCATAAATGAGCATGTTTAATGAGATTGCCCTTTATGGCAGGCTAATGATCGGCAATGATTGAATTCCAAGGTGATGCTTAATAGCACAGAATAGATAAATCTGAACCTAATTTCTTATTTCTAAAAGGCCACTGCTAATGATATCTGACTGCTGGACATTGAATCTGTTATCAGTCAGTCATTAGTGGTCAGTGTGACCAGGCTCTTCTGAGAGCTAGAGGAAACCTACCTGACAGTACCGTCTAATGGTGGTAAATGATGAAATTTTGACATCTTACTTTGATTTTTTTTTTTTACACAGGACATTAACATTTACATTTAAAGATGTCATGAAGGAAATTATCTAAACTGATGTTTGCATTAAATTAGAACCTAACTGTAATAGAAAGCGAACAATAGTAGCCAGCTGCCATAAAAGCCCACCTCTCTAGCTCAGCAGAGGTAACAGTATAAATTTGAATGTGTGTAAATCAGAATGTGTGTTTCCTAGGAAATTAAATCCATGATTAATGTGGTACTGGTAGCACTTTGATTTTCCAGTTTTATCACAGAAACACGGTTCATTCACAATTCACAGTAAATTTGCATTTCATAATATTATCTGACTGTACCCTGTTATTCTCTTGATAATATAATTTGTGATGGATGAGTAAAGCTGGCGTGGCTGTGTCAATAGCATTTCCTCCATCTCTGGTGTCTGCCGATCTCGGTGATTTCCCCATATTCTTCAGTGAGATCAGATACGATACTGAAGCATTTCCATCTTTTTGATTCTTATTTTTCATCTCTTTACTTGTGATTGCATCAGAGACATCACACATTTATCTCCATTCCGCCTCTCAGGAGGACGTTGCCGAGATCTAATCTTCATCTAATCAGTGGAGGTTGGCAGGATGAATGTGAGTGGTTTGGAGATATGTGGAGAGAGGGTGTGTGTGGAGATCTATACTGAGCAGTGAGAGACTCCAGCTTTCTTCACCCCAAACCCAGTTTGTATCCAGATGTATCATAGAGAATAGAAAAGTGACCTCTAACTGGCCACTGAGGCTGATTTAAGCAAGCTCAGCTTTCTTAGGTTGATCGTTAAGTTTGATGGTCTGGAGATTTAGGTGGAGCGTGAGCATATCATGTAAGCAGTGACAGAGGGTTTGTCAGGAGGATTTGTTATATGTCCAGTCAGGCTGTGTCATAGCCTGGGAGAACCCAGACGAACCTGTTAGCAAATTTGAATTTGCTCTGCAGGGTCAGTCTGGCAAGGAGGCCATTAACACCCATTTCAATTTTTTCCAAAATACCAGGAACCAATCACAGTTGCTTATCCGGCATGGGGCAGGCTTTATATAATGCAGATAGAGCAGTGCATTTAATATAACCAATGGCTGTGCTGATGGCAACAGGGTTAAACAGATACTGTATGGACGTGTATTTTCTTTCGAATTGAGTTAACAACTGCATTTAAAACCATCAAACCAAGAAGGAAGTAAACTAAAATGACCATAGGACGTTTGTATGGAAGTAATTTCCTGTCCAGGGATGGGTACATTAACTAGATCAGCAACAGCGCCATCTATCCATAGATCGTAATCCACCCATTGACTTGCATTATAGAGTAGTGTCAACATGACTTTGAGGAGGGATATCTCTCTGACTATGATAGTTGTAGTACAAATTTCAATGGTATTTATTTCAGAATAAGGATGTGTATGATTTCAATTAATAAAACAAGTTTCATCTATGTATTTGTGTTTTTTGCCAGTCATTTATTTAAAAAAAAAAATACATATTTTTATGTTTTTTTGCTTATGTTTGTGCATATAGTTAGTTAAAATGAAATGGCAATACTGTAATCATATTGCTTAGGTTGTGCTGAAAAAAGGATAAGATGGTCAGTACTACACATTCCTGAGACCTCTATAAAGTCGAGTTGAGATTTGAGAAATGGTCTAGTGTTAACCATGTTAGCTGTGTCACACAGCAAGCAGAATGTGTGATCATTGAAACTAGCAACTGGGATTTATGGATGTAATTGATGACCAATACATCTTCAGGTTTTTTCTCACCAGGCTTCTTTCTGTGACATTGGTGTGCCTTTGTGATTAATGCCCCCATCATACAAGAGTGTCACGCAACAGCAGAGGGCTACGTGCCATGTTTTCAGCACAAGCGAATCCAGAATCCAGCGATCACGCTGAGAATGCATCGACTGGTGTGAGTGTATGCCAGATCTCAGCGCCGAATCCGATACAACCAATCAAAGCAAACCTAAGTCCACTGTATGTGCTTGAGGCGACTCCTCCACTGTACAGGCTACATTGTAGAGCCTAGTGTTAATCCCAGATCTCTGTCTGAGGGAGAGAGCTGTCTAAGGGGCCTCGGGGTGTTGGAGAACCCTTATTAGGCTGAGCTACAAGAGAACACGGAGAATACCTCTGGGACCTCTGTCTCTGCGTGGGTGTGGGTGTATATGTGTGCGTTTGTGTGTGTGTAATTGAAGAGGCTTGTAGTCTGGCATCTCGGTGTGTGTTGTAGCAACCCCTGCGAGCTGCGTTCTCAAGTCTGTTAGTCCATCGGGACTTCAGCCCCAGAGAGCCGAGTACGGGCTGGATCAGGCCCGCACATGGCTCTGATCCGCTGGAGATTTGCCAGACCAGCCTTGCTCTCAACAGGGTCTAATTAGCTGCTTCTCTCCTGCTGGAACTGAGAGCACCACCTGGCTACAGGTTGCATGAAATCAGTGTTTCGGCTGAGCATCTCATCCGTCATTGTCTTCCCATACTGTAGCTGATCTTGGTAGAGCAAGGGGGTCTACATATGGATGAAAATGCACGTTCATACTTCACACTTTACTGTTAGTCGCTTCAGATAACAGCATTTGCTATATGAGTAAAGGTCTTTTCTCAGCTGTCTTTGTTTCTCATACAACACTCAAACCATCTCTGTGATCTGCTAACACTACTCAAGGAGGCCATTTCTGAGGAGAACTACTTTGCCTAATGCACTCTTTAAGCATAAATTCTACTTAGTGGAAACTCTTTTAAAAGCACATTTCTGCCAAATTAGAGTCAGACTGGCGTGGCACAGATCCTGGAGCTAAGGAGATCAAAGCCTTCAACCCTCACATGTCAGCCTGAATATCCCACTGCACACACCACACACTCACACACACACTCATGCACACACGCACACAATCCCTCACTCACACACACACAGACACACACACACACATGCACGCACTCACACATGCATTCACACACCTACAGGCACACATACAAAGGCATACACACACACAATTCCAGCAGAACTAAAAATCTTGCACATGCCCTGATTCAAATACTTTTTTGCAGTAGTTAGAAATTGAGGGAATAAGCAGAGAAGAAGCCATCAAAGGACACTCTTTCTTCAGTGGGTGAAACCAGCTGTCTGTCCAGATCATCATGACCGCTTACAGTACACACTTACAAGTGTCAGGCTTTGCTTAAAATCCCAGAAATAGCCTACTTTTTGCATATTATGAATACACATGAATTAATTAATTGATGACCAGGTGCACTTACATATAATACTGGAAAGGGTCTTCTCTCACCACAACCCACTGACCTCACAATGGTGATCAGGTGGAGAGCTGTGCTGTGTGCCATGTTTACTAACGTTACTACAAATGGCCAAACAGAGAGGGGCATGGCGTGCCAAAGAGTGCGACCCGAAACCAGAGATGCATTCAAATTAGCAAACAGACGAATGTTTGCAAACAGTTTTCAGTTACTTTGAGTTTTCGGCGAACGTTTGCGAACAATCACAAACAGTCTGACGAGGTAGTTCTCCACGAACATACAGTGGAACTGGACGTGAGTTTGACGAAGGCAACAATGCAATTACCGTTACAATGGAATGTTAACTCCAATTCATTGAGTTGTTCAGGGAAAACATGTTCACCACAAACGTTCGCCAATGTTTGCCGAACTTGAACACACCTCAGATAAGAACTGCTCATGGCTATGGAATATTTCTATTAATATATATATATATATATATATAGTGATATATAGTTAGGTCTGGTGTTGTGTAAAGTTTACCATTTAAGGTATTCTGGAATATTTAATTGACTGAGGTACAGTATGTGGTGAGTGGAGTGGAGGTATTCAGCAAGGGTAGCTGGTGAAGAGATGGAACTGCAGTTAAGGCCAAACTGGACTTCCTGTGTCATTTTTGAAGGGGCCTCTCGCTTCACCTCGGAGCCACTTTAAACTGACTTCAAAGCTACAGTAAATCTCTCCCCAGGGAGCTCTCTCATCATTCCCAAACAGACACAGTGGCATAGAGAGAGGCTGCCTGAGCTCTCAATCTGTCGGTATGTGGGTACACCTACACTCACGTTTGCAAAGCCAAGACCCCAGTACTCTGGAAGGGCGGAGGCATTAAAGGGGTGGTTCAGGATTTTGGACATAGGACCTCATTTCCAAGTAAGCAAGTGTGATATTTATCAGTGGAGACCGTTTTCAACACGTTTCATCCAGTCCTTCTAATTGCAGAGTTAAGCAGGTGCTAGGCTAGCGCCAGTCAACGGTATGTGCTAGCCTGCCACTAAAACAGTCTTACCCAGTCCAAAAGTACACCCAAGGCAAATAAATTATAGCGCCAGACTATCGATGTAAATGTCTGTATTGATAGTTTTATTTCTAACATTATTCTATCCTTGCATTTCAACGATCGCATTACATTTTGAGGGACTAGTGTCTTAGTAGCGGCGGAATCATACTTGCTCCAGTTAGTAGTACTAGCCCAAAAAGTAAACAACAGTAAAGCGCACTCAATGGGGATACCTAGTAGTAGCCTTGGTAATATCAGTCCGCCGCTGAGATGCAAAATGACTACTACCAACTTCAGGGAACAAAGTATAACTATTGCAACGATCTCGAGGGGTAGTTGTATTTCTTACACTATTCTATCAACACAGACATTTACATCGATTGTCTGGAATTTGCCTCGAGTGGAGTAGGTAAGACTGTTTTTAGTGGCAGGCTAGCACATACCGTTGACTTTAGCTAGCCTAGCACCCTCTAACTCTGCAATTAGAACGACTGGATGAAACGTGTTGAAAACGGTCTCCACTGATAAATATCACACTTGCTTCCTTGGAAATGAGGTCCTATGTCCAAAATCCTGAACCACCCCTTTAAATGGAGCTTGATCATGTCCCTTGCCTTTGGGTTTCTGTGGATGTAGCTCTAATGACATTTCTTAAGTTGGACAAAACTGTGTGTAATGAGCCTCACAGTACGCCACAGTTCCTCTTTTTAAAATCTGTAACCCAAGATTGTTCCGCTGTGGGAAAGTAGCCTTGTCAACAACATTAATTTTCATTTAATTTAGACTTACCTCTCCTGACCTTTCTTTCCTAGACCATAACATTGTTGTTAACGAGCCTCCTCCAGCAAACACCATCCTTGGTCATATTAATTAGCTTTGCCACCATCACAACACAGAAACAGCTGAGGCTGAGCTCGTCAAGGCTGCTGCTTCAGCGAGACAATTAGTGTGCACTTCGGTCCACAGCAAATTTCCCATCCTATAATTCAGGGGGCATTAGTTACAGGTCAGATCAGACTCACACCATGCCGCACCTGCCGGTGGCAAACTCATGGATCTGTTATTGGCCTGTATAACTGTATTCCACTGATGGCCACAGAGCTCCCCATACAGCTGCCCTGTGTGGAGTTGTGGATGTGGACACAGCTGTTGTTTTTACTGACAGTGGCCACCAGGGGTGCCAATGCTGAGTGCACCAGCAACAGAAACAATGCAAACAGTGATTTCCTGTAGCCTGTAGATCCCATTTCAGCAGTTACATTTTTTTTTTAAATAGTACTTTCATTAATAGAGAGAGAGAGAGAAAGAGAGAGTGTGTGTGTGTGTTTTGTAGCCTACTTTGTTGCAATTGTGGAAAGACTAAGACTGTCGTTGTGCTCTCAACCAAGTTCCCCTGGGGACAATGTAATCCCTTGTAATATTGTTGACATATGTAAGTCACTTTGGACAATAGTAATAATAAATAATAATAAGAAGTTTATTTTAAATAGCGCCTTTCTCAAACCCAAGGTCGCTTTACATAGTAGTGTCATAGTTAGTGTCTGCTAAATAGATAAATGTAAATGCATAATAAACACAAAAGAGTCATTAACCCATTGTATGCATTACAGTATATCTACATTTTGAAGTGGCTAGTAGACACAATATGCGCTTTGCCGTTTCTGTTGAAAGCTAAAAACTTATTTAGTACATTTTTAAACTTGTTCAGTTCTGCAGAAAAGGAACAGACTGGCAGATATCCATGTCAAAAACACAGTTCCTTTGTTTGCTCAGTCACAGATCATGGTCATACATCCCTAAT